>NW_015150864.1:660312-670893 GCF_000732505.1 Cyprinodon variegatus
ATATAAAAAGCCTATAGAGATCTGTGGGCATTTTTTTAAACATTCATAATCAGTTGTTCAAAATGTTTTCTGTACTTCACATAATAAGTAGGCCTACCAGAATTTCCACATTGTGGGACAATAAAGGGATTTTCAGTTCTATTATATTCTATTTTATTCTAAATAAACTACAGTAAACATGTACATTTTGAAGTTTTTTGGGATTTCAACATGCTTTGTATGTATGAATTATTTTTAACACTTTTTATTATCTTAACAGCAGGAGGAGTTTGCTTTTATGGACCTGATTTAAAAAAAAAAAAAAAAAAAAAGGAAACCAGACTTTAAAAGCCTCAAAAATTTGAAAATTGCAACTACTGTTTTCAAGGTATGTTTAGAAATACTGAAAAATCTTTAAAAAAAGGTTTTTTTAATGGTATTGAAATACATAAAAAAAACTGTTTTTAGTGTAGAAGAGCTGTGCATGAAAAATCCAAATTGTAGTTTTTCAAAAAGCTGATGAAAGAACCTGAAAGACAAAAGGTAAGCAAGAAAAGAGACTGAAACAGGTCACTAAATGAGAGACTTTGAAATAAACCGGATGTCTATGCACTCCACAACAGACACACATTCTTTTAATATGCATTTATCTTCAGTGTTATCTGAGGTCAGTTCTTTTATTTTTTTTAGCTTTAAGATATCAGTCAGTTACCCCTTCATCTACTGCAGTTGTTTAATTAAGCCTGGAGGGTACATTTAGCATAAAAATTCTCCTCACTTAGATTTACATAATACAAATGGCAGCATAACACAGCAACAGCTTAGTAGAAGATGCTAAAATGGGATTCAGCGGCTCTTTGTTCACTGTCCCTGGTGATTTGTCTCAGCGCGTTTGTTTTCAGGAATGCAGCTGCTGCTTTGACAAGCATGAAGATGAGGTAGGACATTTGCTAATAGATCAGAGTTGTTGAGGGTGTCCCCTCTGATTTAAGAGGTGCCAGATAGTCATGTCTTATTAGGAAGTCTCAAACTGGTAACTTCCCAAGCTAATCAGTTCACCAGTTTAAATCCACAGCACAGGTTGTGAGTGTAACACAGGAGGCAGACGCGTAGATCACTGTTTCCTGTCAGATGCAGAGCATCCACAAATATAGACACCAAACACAGTCCCACTATGTAATAGAACTGCATCTGTTGTCACACGACAAATTAATGATCTGAAGGTGAGAATGTTTAAAACCACCGTAGATGGAGATTTGTCAAAGGTTCAAACCTATAGTGCAACAAATGCATGTGAATAAATTAGATTATCATCAACTCATGACAAAGTAGTTTAATTAACAGGAGGGACTGCAACTTTGAGAGGGCTGTTTTGTAAAAGGGGTTTGGAAAAAATGTAACAGCCATTGAATGTGCTAACCAAGTGCTTGATAGAAAACTCACATGACCTGATCCCCTCAGAAAACATATTTTCTAGAAAGATCAAGAGAGAAACCTGACCAAAAAAAAATCAGATGAACCAAAAGCTCCTGGTACTCGAGTTTGGGCTGCTTTTACACTTCAGTGGAACCTCCATGCTGCACAGCTGCTATAATTCAATCCAGAGCACTATAGTACATAAAAGTGTTGATTTGTTTGTTTTTCATTTATTGATAAAGTCTGTAAAAAAGGGATTTTTCCATTTGATGATGACGTGAAATTTATCCATCTGTAATTAATTAATATATGATGTAGGAGCCATTTGTCCTTTCCTGTGATTATCGCCACTAGTGGCGTCTTTCATTTTGGATTCTGATTGTCTGATGGGAGATGAGGTTATTTAAGTCCAACCATGATGCTGTTGAGGTGTTGTTAATGAGAGGAGGCGACAATTTTCTACTCTGTTTGGTTCTGATTAATGTCAAATTTATGTATATGTAAAGGAAATAGTAAAACGATGGACAATGTTCTGATAATATATTGCTTTATTATAAGTCATACTAAAGATCAGCATCATGATAATCTTAATTGAACACACGTAAAACCAATGCCTTTAAGGAATAGCAACCAGTAGCCTAAAATATAGGATTTTAGCTGCTACATAGGTAGTATATAGGTTATTGCATGTTTTTAATAAGTGAAATGATTTACTCAAACTAATTTATTTATTGCAGGTGTTTAAAGATATGCCACCATTTCTTATAGTCTCCTTTTGCCCAAGAAATTTATCTAACCCATTTTATTTTCTTATTTTTATTTTAACTGAGTCATAAAAAAAAATTACATCTTAGGGCATATTTTGGATATTTTGCCTTTTGCTGGAAGCCTTGAAATTGCCCATTCGTCCTAAAAATCCTTTAAGAGAAATAAACATTTCATTTGTGTTTTCTTTTTCATTTACCAAATGCTGGCGGATAAAACCAAGTTTTTAGTTTTGTTTTATTGATTCTTAATATCATCTTTAATGAGTGAATTAGTTTTACAGACAGATTAGATGTAACTGTTTTTTCTTTGTTTCAAACTGTCTTAGTTGGTTATAAATAAAGCAGGTACCCAAGAAGCTAAGTAAATGACCATGATCTCTCAACAAGGCATTAACACACATAATGGGCTATAATTACAGGCCTCCGCTGCAGAATTTGAAAATCTTCTGGTGCATAGACTTGGTTTCCATGTCAACGAAAGCCAGCAGCCAGTGAAAAGCCTAGTTCTGATTTTTGATTTAATTTATTTAAAGAAGAGCAAAAAATCAAGATCTACTTTTTACATCTAATGAAATACCCTCTGAAAAAATTGACATGGCTTGGGAAGCTAGATGGTATAAAAACAAATTTAAATTAAACCTTAAATCTTCAGCAATTATACCACACCATCTCCTTCTCCTACAACCTGCAGTGGGCTTATTGCTATTGTATTTGATCGACAGTCAAATAAATTGTTGTAAGAAATTAAAATCAAATCTATTAGGAATAAAATCTCAAAATGTTTTATGTATTCTTAAACGTAAGTAGTTGTCCTTTGCTTCTCTCTACTCAGCATTTTGTTAGGGAGCAAACATTGTGAAATCGATTTGGATGGTGGTGATTAATTTCACTTTGCTTATGTCACTACCTTTAAATCTTAGCTGGAGTTGAGCAAGTGGATCATTATCAGAGATCTGCTCTGTTGTTATTGTATTTGCTGAAATAGCATTAATCCGACTAAAAGTTTGTGTTTGTGTCTAAGGTGGCGTCTGAGGAAAAGTGGATTTTTCACTTCGACCAGGGAAATAGGCAGAAGAGGCTTTTATCAGGGGGTAGTGGTGGGAGGAGTGCTGAATCCATAAATAGTATTTTCCAACATATACTCACCAAATGTGTGCTGAAATGGACCTGTGAGGATCTATATTCCTCTTAAAGTCTGACACATCATGCAGTTTCATTATAAAACATGGTTTCTCTGTATTTGCTGTGTGGGTGGGTGTTTTTTGAGTGCCAGCTGAAGGTGAAGAGTTCTCCCCGTTGAGCCAGCTGGTGCGCCTCTTCTTAATGTAGCTGATCGTCTCATAAAAGGGCACAAAGTTCAAGCACATGTACACACCGACTGCGATGGCCAGATGTCCCAAATAAACCAAGAGTCCTGGGTTTAAGGGAGATTTTGATGCAGTGCAAGCTGTTTGAGTATAAGAAGTACAGATGGCACATACGTAGCTATGATGATTCTACTGCCTGCTCTCCCATTCTCCTGGCTAGTTTTTGTCATGTGTTTTTATACGTCCTCTTTATGATCTTCAAAAAATATTATGAATCCAAGCATCTATAAATATGCTGATTGTTTGCTACCTATTATTTCTGATTTATTTCATGGTTTTATAATAGCATGGAGCCACCAGAAGTGTGGTTGTTTGTGTGCAAATCGAAATGTGTTTTAGCAGCTCTAAGTGACATTAAATGAGGTTGATAAACCAACTAGATTTATTTCATAACAAACTCAAATGTACATCTGAGTCACATTAAAAGCAGTTGTTCTCATTCCTGGGCTTCGTACCACTGTTCTGCATATTTTAGATGTCTCTCTGTTGCAGGACACCTGCATCAATCATTGCATGAGCTTCTCAGCAGACGCTGCAGAAGCCTGTTAATCATCCTCTCATATAATCAGGTGTGTGGCACCAAGGAAGCACCTGAAACTTGCAGGAATGTTGAGGAGTAGGATGGAGAACCATTGATCTTAAGGATTTACCACTGCACTTAAATAGAAATACAAGAGGCTTTATGGTAGGAACTAATGGGACCAGTATGAAAATCTCAGTTTTCCAATAGGAGAACTGAGACAGGACATTGTTTTTCATATTTTGATAAAATGCAATAGAAAACTTTGCAAAAGGCTTGCAAATTTGTTGAATTTCTGAGCAACATTGAGTTTCATCTACAGTAAAGTTGAAACACAGCTTCTACAATAGTCATAAAAATAAGCCGCATGAATTATAAGATTCAAATAGTCTCATATAAAGCTCTAATGGACTGCTTTTATATAAACTGAATGGTCAACAAGTGAGAAAACCACAAACACAGATTCTGTTTGGAAAAAGATTGGTTAGTATTACGACTAACACAATAGTGCAGTTTGTTCTAATCCTAAAGTCCAGCTGGTTCTCTGGAAACAGCCTCTGCTCAGAAAGATAGAGGATTAGGAAACACAGATGGAGAAATCCAGCAGAGCTTCGTTCAGGAACCAGTTGTGCATCATTATCCAGATTTTTCTGGTTCTTTGTAATCTATGTAAAACAACAAAACACACTCAACCATTTCTATAGATGAGTATTTTTTGTCTTTCTTGCTTTATCTACAAGTAACTGTATTCTAGTTACACATTTGACTATAATATCATTGTGGTTATCTTGTATATTTTCCTTTCTGTTAAGTAGAAAACAAAATTGTTTACTTAAACCATCTACAGTTTCAATTTACTTTATTTCTGCATAAAAGCTGAGCTGTAAGTCAGGGCATTAAGGGAGGCCGTGTCATCTGCATTGAGTTCAAACTGGTTGTAGCATTTTCCTCAAGTGGTTTTAATACAATGGTTAAGTGAGAACTGTAGGATTCCCTTGAGTCACGAGTACTCAGCTCAAACATCCTGTTCAGTCTGTAGCTGTAGATAATTATGGGCTTCTCCTGTCTCCTGTATATGTAGGCTTGTTGGTCTCTTGGTGCTGTTTTACTCCAGGGATGGAAGTCTTGGATATGCTTATCTGTGCTAGTTGAATCCATTGCAATGACCTGAAATACATTACAGTTTTATAAATTAATTGTCTTATTATCTGTTGTCATTGCAAATTATCTGCTACATATTCAGGATGCATTAGATTATATACACATATGAAAAAAAATAAACCAAACACCTCCTTTATTGTTTAGTGAAAAACAATTAACCCCAAATAAAACATTAAAAGTAGGAATTTAGTTAAAACATGGTGCTTTTTTATTTCATGAATCAAAAATCTTTATTTTCATTCTAAAACCATAAAAATATTTAGCAGAGACTCACTGCTTAGAAAGCCTATATATAATGCGAGCAAAAATCAGAAGAAGAATTTAGACCTTTAAACAGCTGTAGCAGATTCTTGTAAGGTAATGTGTGTGAATGCTAACTAAACAAACTAAATGCTTAGTTAATAAATTCCGTAAAAGTTCAAAAAAATGACCTATGACCTGGATGACTGAGAATCTTCATCAGCACTTAGTTAATAAACAAATTTTTCTACTGATGTCGCTATTTAAAGGAGACTTCACTGTATCTTTTGGGGCAACAATAATGAATCAAATTTAAAATGCAGGAACCTCGTTAGACAATGAGGCAGGTTTTAACACAAAAGCAGGGGTTATTACTTTCATTGCTCTGGGGAAGAGGCTGTTTTTAAGCCTGTTTGTTCTGTTTTGTTGTATCTTAACCAACTGAGCTAAGTCCTTCCTAACAGGATGCTTTATTTCTGGCTTGTCGATGTTTTTGAGCCCAGTCCGATCGTGACTTTCCCAGAGATCATCAGCACAGGTGTCCACAGGTTTTTTGGAAAAAATTAATAGAAATACCATTTCGTCTCTTTCAAAATCTATTTTAAATGGGACACCCATTGGGTGAAAGTTTCGGTATTTTTATCCTTGAGGCTATGCTTCACCGATTGCTAAGATCTTGCTAAAACTCACCACCCGGATGATGTAGCAGGTTTCCAAGCAGGAGCAATGTAGAAATAGAGGCTGGTTTTGAGATGAGCATTTTCTCTTGGATGCATTGCCTCAGAGTTTCACCACTGCTCACAACCAGCTCGAACAGCGGGGAACCAGACGGTCTCTTCTTTAAACACTTGAGTTCATAGACTGCAAACTGGGCAGAGCTGTTTTGATATTTTTTTTTCAAAGAATTTCTTTTAAAGCAGAGTGTTATGTTGGAAAAGTCATCAAAGCTGTTCAGCTAACTACCAATGTTCTGCTAAGATTTGAGTTATTCACATGATTTTGGTGTTTTTCTGACATTTGGTTCTGTTTTATTCTTTCAGTTTTATTCCTTTGGTTTTCCACCCTTTATTGAGCTTCACATCAATATTCATCAGCACATCTAGCATATCTATGGAGCACCTCTTTTATTCAATATCTAAGTCTCCACAGTATACCTGCATTCATTTTAAGTGTAATTATCTTTTAGTATTTTGGATGTCAGCAGTCTCTCTCTCTCTGTCTTAATGAAATGGTTTAAGTCTTAGGGAAGTAAACTCACTTTGGTTTTAAGTAAGTGTTTTCTTTGGGTTGCAATTTGGAATTCATTTTTTTTTTTCATGTCATTTCAGTTTAGAGAGTAAATTTGAGTTAAAATCAGATTGTGTGAAAATAAACAAATATCTGAAAACAAAGTTACAAGCCAGCGTTATTTCACATTCCTCTGACCACATCTGAAAGGAAATGCTGCAGTTTTTCTCTATTTTACAGTAGATTTCAACCTTTGCCTTGCAATTATTTTCAGTCATTCAAATTTAATATGCAATTCAAAACATATACAAAACATGCTTAATATTACAGTACATGTAGCAGCAAGTAATGGGACTTTATGAGTACCATACAACTGACTATAATAGGATTTCATTCAATATAATACAACTTTTTAAATGATATCCTTTTTCTTTTTACTTCATTTCACGTCAGGTCAACAAGAACTAAAGGTAAAAGTTTAAAATTGTTTTAAGCTTAGATGCCTGAAATAGCTGTTCCACAATTTGAATGAACTTTTAGGTTTAGGCAGGGATTACCGGTAGTTAGTCTTTGCAGAGGTGCAGAATTTAAGGAATCAATGGCAGCAAACCTTGGCTGCTACAGGATATCCATCTTACACAACAAATCCCCACACATATTCAGAAATATATTAAAAGATTTAGTATCTTCTGAGGTGAAGCTGTATAATATCTGTGTCCCGTTTGGTCTTTTTGTAATATTTTTCAGGTTCATGTTCATAACGTCATGTACAGTACTGTGAGAACAGCACTGGAATCTCTAAAGAAATAACTCTTGTTGTCTTATTTTTTCAAACTGAAGTTCCCAAAAACAGCTCCACCTCCACTGCAGCCACATTTATGTAATAGTTGAAATGCAAAGAAAACTTCTGTGTGTTTTTGACTCCTATTATAGGAAGAATCAGACCTTTGATAGAAACATGGAGATATTGTCTTGAATATAAGAAATTTCTTGTCTGCTGCTCTTTTTTTTTTTTTTTTATCTCCAGCTGGATTCAACTCCTGACCTCTGCATATGTTGTTTACATCATGGGAAGTTCTCATGAATATTTTATTGCCAAGCTACTGTAGGTGAATGTGGAATAAGCGACCATGTATGAAATTATCTGCTGGATGTATGGTAGATATGCACATGTAATATTCTACAATTGTATTTGAGAAAAACTATATAAGAATAACTTAATAATGATCGGCACTGCAGGCTTTTATAAATCCTATACTCTTTAACTCTCAGTGACAATGTGCATGTACATGTTCAGTACATAGAAGGTGTACATTCTGTGGTCAATGCATCTGGCTTTCCCCTGTCTATGCAGTTGTCTGCCAAAACCAGAGGGATCATTTAACCCCACAGCCTTCTGTTGAAGGCCTTTAGGATAAATTAGAACACTAATAATACAGCAGCTTTGGGGGAGAAGTGTGTTTGCAGGGGAGGTTGTGCCTCAGCTTGTGTGTGTTCATTATTTGTGAACATGTTTCAACTCAGAACTTTTTGGATTAAACCCTGGCAATAGGAGTCTAATCTTTGCTTACGAGGCCTGGAAGCCACAGATTTATATTTTCATAACTCTATGATGCTGAATTTAGTCTGTTTATTAGAAAGCATTTATTTAATTATGTGCAGGCATGGGCCCATATGAGATTATTTCATCCCCTTTTGAAATGGTAATGCAGTATTTGCACGGCTTTATTGACTGTGACATGATTTAATTGTTTTTTCTTTTTTTAAAGAAAAGCATATTTCTACTGCTATTACAGTAATTTATGTTGTCCATAACATGTTTTTTTTATTTTCATAAATTAATTTGAGTAAAAACATTGACTAAAAGTTGGTAGGGATGCTTCCTTATGACTTTAAATACTATCTGTTAATGCTGTACGTATAACTTATATCACTATACTGCAGTATTTTTTTTCACATATGGTATCTTTATTTGCAAGAACAATAATGAAATAATAAACCATAGAATGATGCATTAACACCTATATAAATAGAAATCCCCTGTTTTTCAACAGATGAAGTATAAACAGCAAAACAAAGAAAGGGTTTTGGGCAAAGCAGAGATTAGGACATACGTTTTAAAGAGTTTCTGCTTTCAACTCTTTGGCTTTATTATGGTGTAAAGTGATAGTAACGTTATATAAAAATTAGCTACATTCAACAATAAACTGACTTTCTAACTGAGCAGTTTAACAAGCCTATTTGTTGTAAAAAGCCCCTTATAGTTCCTGAGTGGAAACTGCACCATGTTACGGATAAAGGAAAAGTCATTTTAATGTTTAGGAGCATCCAGCTAGAGTCACAACAATTTAAATTACAATCTGTAGATGAGGCTAAAGATTAAGGGGATGGCAATGAAGCCATTATTTTAAACTTGTGATGACTTGTGCTACGATTGTTCAGACATGTACTAATAGTACTAATAGAGGTAATAACCTGCTGTACCTCTAACGTTTCAGTTTAAAGAAATCTTTCATTACTTGTCAGTCTATTGTCATTGTGAACTTCTTGGATGGTTAGATGTGGACTTATTGACTGGTATTATTTTAGGTTTTCTATGCAGTGGAATGACTGATAAAAACGGTTGGGGCCCTTTTTAACCCCCCACTAGCCTCATAAGATGCTACAGACTTGTTACTGAAATCCTCAAAGAGACTGTTGATCTAACAGTGGTCTTCATGTTCATTTTAGGTGTCAGAAGAACGTCAAGCTAAATTCCTATAATTTCTATAAAGGAGATCTCCTTTCTTTTATGACAACTGATGTTCTCATCATATGCATCTGATGTGATACAGCTGTGTGTAATTTAAAATGTGCTGGGGGTATCCAAATGGATGCTCAGAAAATGTTGATTTTCAATGCTCTGTATTAACATGTTTGCAGAAAAATAGCTTGTGTTTTATAATTACTATATATACTGTATATATATATATATTTTTTTTTTTATTAAAATCAGACAGTATACTGCTAATTAATAATTAGCAAAATACCCATGAAACCAATAAAAGCACTTGGATCCAGATCTTTTAAATTAAAGAAATATTGAAGTGAATAAATAACTCATCAGCTCACAGAAGCAACTGTCAATAGGAAAATTACAGTATTTATTCTCCCTTCTATGTAAAACTGTCGACTAAACACATTTACCTGTTGTAATGCTCTTTAAACTTATTTTGAAATCTGTAGGTCAAATAAATGTTAAATAGCTTGATAGCCGTACTATAATCATGTTTTTTCTTTGTTCATTAGAAACACAAGGTGGATCTGTTCTACAAGGTCCGCCACGTGATGATGGAGCTGATCGACCTGAGGAGGCAGCTGCTGTCCGGTCACCTCACACAGGACCAGAGCAGAGACGTCAAGAGACACATCACCGTCAGACTCGACTGGGGCAACGAGTGAGAAAACATATGCTTTTAAAAAAACACATTCTCTAATTTATGCAGGGGCACATCAAAGTAAAGTTGGATTTAAAATCTACACTCAAAACATCATCACTAAATCTACTTTAAGATAATGCAGATTTCAAACCCATCAAAAACACAAGTTGTCAGATATATAAGAAGTTTTGATTTAAGGTGTTTAACTTTCCCTGCCTTGTTATCATCAGATGAGTGGGTGTCTCTATGTCTCTACTGTGCAATAAAAGTGATTTTCAGAAGCAGGTGAAAGATGATTATAACCAGAAGCTGGAAAGATTCATGAACTCAGTGAAAGACGGCTGAAGGAAAACAGATATACTGAGAGACAAAAGGCTTTAAAGTGAAGGGACCTGGAAGCCAGGGAGCTCAGACATCCATCCATCCATCCATCCATCCATCCATCCATCCATCCATCCATCCATCCATCCATCCATCCATCCATC
>NW_015150864.1:672028-676610 GCF_000732505.1 Cyprinodon variegatus
TACTCATCAAATGCCAGACTCCTTTTTTTCCTGGCTTCTACAGTAAGAACAAATCATGCTGGTGTTGTCGATGAATTTGTGGACCAGGTAACAACAATACAGAGTAAAATGTATTCAAATCACTTCTGTTGCAGCTATAATTTTCTTTACACAAGCTGAGCCGCTTATTGACAGTTATATTCACACATCAATGCAAACGGGGCTCAGAGAGCTAACCCAATCCCTTTTGACCGTGGTTGCTTAAAAACATCTTAATGAGGGGCTGCTTATCTTGTTGGGTGGATCAATGCTAATGCAGTTTACAGCTGGTCAGAGCTCAGAAAGAGCAGGATCAGCTGCTGTGATCTATAGGCTGAATGTTAATTCACATCGAATAGATGAAAATAGAGACACTTTGAAGGTCTTATTGTCAGGTCAAGAAGCGCTTTCATACGCAGGTCTGACACAACAACCATATGATTAATACTGCCTTTATCTCAAAGTTAATGCCTCACTGTGGTGTCGAGGTTGGTCACAAATAGAAGAAAGTACTCAGGGTTAATAGCACTAATGTAAAATACTGCAATTTCCTGCATTTAGATGCAAAGCTCCTGAATGTTCAAGCAAAAATTTTACGATTTTTAATATTTCATTAATGACATTTAGGCTTAACTGTTCAATGATAATATTCTCAAGACAAACTTTTTTGGACAAGATATAGGGATCACTTTTTTTGGGGTATCCATTGCCCCCCTTTTGCTTGTCTGAGAAACCCTTCACCAATAATGGAGGCATTTATGCATTTTGTTCTTTGAGACAAAACTCTTTGGTTTTCAAACAGTTTTCACAGTTTTTATTAAAGAGAAATATACAAAACAACGTTTTTTGTTTTTTTTTAGAAAGCATTGATGTTGCATAAAATAGTTATAAAAAATTAAAATAAAAAAGTAAATTAAGTGATCCAAGTAGGTCCATCTATATCTGGATTATCTCGTTGGGTTTAAATTCCTTTAAATGTTTTAATACCTTTTTGTTCTTTTTTTCCAGACACCTGGGTCTAGACTTGGTGCCAAGGAAGGAGTTTGAGATGGTTGATGAAGACCAGATAAGTGTGTCAGACTTGTATAAAATGGTAAGTCAGTAATATTTGTAATTTTATTGTTACAGTGGATGCAGCAAACAAAATATTCTGCGAGTGGTCAAATTATTCAATAAAGAAAACAAAAAACTAGGAAAGTATTTCTCATTTCCTGAGACATGTGAACCTGTTATGGGTTCACATGTGAAGCCAAAGAACTGTGAGGATTGTGTGTAGAACTGCAGGTCAAGTATGAACAGATTAACACCGGTCCTGTTCCCCTCAAATATTAACAACATCTTTTAAGGTCTGATCATTAGAACAGGCGTTAATGCATCCAAAGTAGCTTGAGAGAACATGTGATGTACATTCCGAGTGGAAGTGGGCCACAGATGGCTGCATTAAGTTATAGCCATGCTTAGATACACTGGCTGGTCTCTAAGTCATACATTAATAACTGATATATTTTGGAATACTTTGAAGCAACACATTACAGTAGCTAACATTCTGTCACATCATATAGTCATGATTTTAACTTTTAAAGTATAAACTAATGGCTGCTACTAGATGTTAGTGTGCAGTATCTTTCCAATGATTTGCAGGTAGTTTTAGCTACCAAAAGATACAAAGATGATGTGTTTAAATGCAATTAATCAGCGAGCCATGAATCTCTCAAGTGAAAAATATTTTCTTCAAGAACTTTGATTCTCCTGACATGGTCCTTACATTTAGCCAAAACATGTTTTAATCCAACAAAACAGTTTTTCTCTCTTATAAATAATTTCATTACGCTTCCCCTCACAGTGCTTCAAAATAATTTTCATTTGCAGAGAAACTAAAATTATAATAGTTAGCTTGTCTGTTGAACTTTAGTTTTAAAATGGAAAGAAAGAAAAATGTAAGTCTTTCTGTGAACGATCAGGCCGATTTCTCCTGATAAAACTTTTAGTTTAATGAAATATGCATCATTGTAAAATTGTTTTGTTAGCTTCATATCTACAGATGATAGGAATGTTTTATACACACACACACACACACACACACACACACACACACACACACACACACACACAAGCTTGGTTGACGGAGGGCCTTAGTCCAGTTGCACGATGGATGTAAGTGGAAACATAATTTTTTAACATTAATGCTTTATTTACTGTATTCACACACTTTTTTTTATCATTTAAAACTGCATGTGTTTAAGTGTTAAATAATACAAGTTAGAAATTATATAATAAAAATTTACAAAGCAAGGAACTCGTTATTCAAATCTAAGCATGAAGAAAAATCCTGATTTACAATCTAGACTGAAATTAAACATTATTCAGCCTGTTTTCGAAAGCCAAAAGGCAAAGGTTTCAACTACAATGATATGACCTCTATAGAATAATATAATCCCTATAAAAAAAAAAAAAAAAAAAAACTATACCACCCGAGTAATGTACACTGAACCTCTACCTGAAAGTAAGTTTATATTGGTGGTTCCTGCTCGACTGTCTTGCTTCTCTTTCTCCTTTTACCATCTTCTTCTCATTGTCCTCTGTCATTTTTCTTTTCCTCCTCCTTTCTCTCCTCCTCATTCCTCATACTGGCATCATCCTTTCCCTCTGCATCAACTCCAGTAACCATGACTGACACTCCCCCCTTCAGCCACTTATAACAGTAACAGCAACAATAATAAAGATTATAGAATTAGTCCTGAAAGATTTTGCCTAAAATTTTAATTGCAATTATTTTTAACCAATATTGTGATTTTATTAAATTTTTCCTTTTCAGTAACAAAAAGCATGTAGATTTTTCTCTTAAGGGTTTCAGTGTTTTTTCATTAACTTGAAACCTTGCTTGTCCAGAGTCCATTGTTGCAGGACTTTACGCTAAATTTGCTTAGGAAAGTGCTTACTTTTACTTGCATGCCTAGATCTGCATCCCAACTGGAAGTTTCTCTTATCCTCTTTGTGGCAGCAAACTCATTTTAAACCTATAACTGCTACCCAGCCCTTGATAGAATTTAGTGTTAGAACACAAATACTAGAGTAAAATAAGTTTATGGACTTTACTACCCCAACAAAAACAGTACCTAAAATACTCAACTTATTTGTATTTTTCTTGGCCTGGTAAAAGTAGATGTATATTAGTGTAGAAACAGAACAGGATAACTGTGTACATGTGTATCTTTTTTAACTTTAAATACATATTTTCTCTAGATTTTATGTCTTTAGATTTTAGGAATATATGTATTTTTTCTTTATTTTTAGGACTTTTTTGCTAACTTAAATAAAGTCACCTGTGTGCAAGCACATTTGAGCCTATGTGGTTAACAGAGTATAAAGCGTGCTTTGTTACTGGACAAAAATAGGGCATGATCTGATATGGCGTCAGTTAGGGTTGTTAATAAATGTAAAAACATTAACTGTGAACAGCTTTGATCACTACATGCCATGATCCTCTTGTAGAGTGGGGTTTTTCATTGGAGTGGAAGGGTTGCGCCATTGATAAATATCAGGAACACTACATCTTTACTAATCCATTTTTACATTTTCATAGTTTTTTAAATTAAATACATGCAAATGGATAAAGGAGCTGGCAAAAAAAAAAAAACCACATATGTTCCCTATTTGTTAAATAGTTGTTTTTAATTCCGCAGTTTGATCATGAGCATCAACAAAATTGTCTTCCTGTTATACTGTACATGTCGTTGTTACATAAACAATCCTCTCTGATTCATTGAAAACTTAGTTTTACAGTGAAACAAGAGAATACGTTAGCAGACGGGTGCTGGTTTCTCTCAGGGTGGAATAATTGGAGTTGTCTTGTCACTGATGGTCCTTACCCTCATTCATCAAACAGAGTTTGACTTATTGCTTCCTCTCTACTCAACGAACCACTTGACAAATTAAGGAGACAAGTTGGAGTAATGAGTCTCAGGGGTATTAAAATATTTTCATCATCTGAGGTTGCGGGTGGAGGGAAGAAAGAGAACCATGGCTGTAAAAAGGCAGATCAGGAAAAGAAAACTCAAAAGGAAATGAAGAGAAATGAGGAGAGAAGAAAAATGTCTAGTAGAGGAATTGAGAGGATAGATTCAGAAAAAAGGGAATTAAGAATACCCATGTTTAAATAAAAGAAAACGAGGAAGAGCTGACATTATACATGTGTGTTATGAAATAAAAGGCATTTAAAAGAAAAGGCTTAAAAGACTAAATTGAACAAGCAGAGAAATACCTAATGTTTCTGTCTCTTTTACAGCATCTGTCCAGCAGACACAGCGTCCAGCAGAGCTCCACTCAGGTAATGTTTCCATTACCGGCTCTGTGGAGCTTCATGTCTTTGATTCTGCTAATTTTGCTGAATTTCCCATTCATTCTTTGTTTTGTTAGATCCATTTATATGTTTGTCCTACCGAACACATGCAGCGCTAAGCCAAAACTAAGACTGCCCATCAACAGGAAGCCATACAGTTATTGTCATTTAGACACAGGTTTGTTTATATATAAAAGGAAGGAAGGAAGGAAGGAAGGAAGGAAG
>NW_015150864.1:676625-679670 GCF_000732505.1 Cyprinodon variegatus
GGAAGGAAGGAAGGAAGGAAGGAAGGAAGGAAGGAAGGAAGGAAGGAAGGAAGGAAGGAAGGAAGGAAGGAAGATGAGTTGCAAAAAATGTTCATTGTTCTTTTAATACCATGGTCAAGCATGAGCTTCAAATGTTCCTGTTTTCATCTAGATGTGATATTAGTAAATATCAGACTCCATCTGCTAAGCTATAATGTGGATGTGAAGAACATCAATGCATGCTTAGCTAAATAATGGTTTCCAAACAGTCCTCTACATATTAAGGTAATGATTGTGAATTAAAAAGTCACTCAGCTCAGAGTTTTTAGGTCCATCCTTGACAAACGAAAAGTTTTTACTAAAGATTTGTCACTCCATAGAAACTGTTACAAATAGTTGAATGGTGCTCTATTTGTTAAACAGTTGTGAAATAGTTATTTTATTCTTAAATAATCTCAGTGGAGCAGCCTAAAGAAATGTTAATACAATTCTAATTTTTTACTTTACCTAAAATAATATTTTCTAACCAACTTTAGGGTTTATTTTGAATTCAAATAATCTCCTTATCATGCATAGGTAATTCATTGACCTAACAGTTTAAACCTTTACTCAGATAAGCACCAGATGGAGGCACTAAATGGAGCCTAGATGGAAGTTCAACTGAAGAAACTTATTGCTCTCCTTCATCCACCTGCGACACAGCCAATCAGCTTTGAGCCACACCTCTACGAAAGCCAATCGGCATCCAAAGTTCATCCTAAAAGGTTTACAATATGCATCTGTCTGCTCCTGTGCACGGGCGGCGGATGCACTGTGTGACTTCATTCAGATGACACCGTTTCAACCCATCCGCAGCCCCTCCTCCACCTTCGTAGCTAAAGCTTCATCAGAGTGTTATTCCTCCTGGACTCTCACTGCGTTCCCTGTCTCATCGCAACCGGTCCGGCAGAAGACAGCCATGTTGAGCCTGGTTCTGCCAGAAGTTTCTTCCCGACAGGGAGTTTTTCCTCTCCACTGTCACTCCATTCTTGCTCATCATGGACAGGTTCTCTCAACCTGTTTTATCCTCCTGGACTTCCATCTTCCAGGTCCCTAAGTGAAGCTCTAGTATCAGCTCACGCAGTTCACTGGATCTCCCCATAAAGCTCAGCATACCGTCTCAGTAACCAGCAGTCTACAGACTGACCAACTTAATCTATCTCCACTCCACCACCAGTCCAGGCCTGGGAGGAAACAGCCCTATTCTGTGCTCTTGTACATGCATATCTATCAAAATTAAACGCTATGTTTCCTGCCGAGATCTGAGCGCCAAAGACAAAGTAACTGTATCATAAATTTCTCCTAATTGTCTTTTCTCTTCGTGTGAGTTTTTCAGATTGAACTTATGCACATGTCCTGAAAGATCCTGAAATGATTGATTAATGCTTTCTTTTTTGGATTTTATTTTTCTCAGGGTGAGAATAGTCGACAGAGACATGGAGAACCCAGCAGGGTTCCTGTTCCTCACCACCTATTGGTCAACCTGAAGAGCTTCACCTACAACAGCATAGGGGAAGACACAGATATATTTTTCTCTCTATACGACCTGAGGGAGGGAAAGACCATCAGGTAAATGGACACAATAATTAAATGTTAAATGTTTTTAGGATTTTTGCAGCTGTTGTATTTCTATGATTCTTTTTGTTTGTCGCATTGCCTTGGCTGGTGAGGCGGCTTAGCGCTCCATTAAACCAGTGATCATGGCCTGGATGTGTCACATCATAATTTTATAGATTTCTGCTCAGTGGGGTGCTCTTTCCTGTGTAAAATTTGCTAAAGGATTCACTACATGTGAGACATATGAGTTACTGTGAAATGGCCTAAAAATGGATAAATAAGAGAAAATAGTGAACATAACTCCAAAGACTGAACAGCATATATTAGTTTAAATAATTGATGGGCTAGATAAACTAAACATATTGTACTGTCATATAAAAAGGCATTAATCATTTTAGTAAAAGCCTCCAAAGACTTTGGTTGATCTGAAGGTTTTAATGGATCTGATAGTGGAATGGAAGCTGGTTGCACAGAAAAGGAATCCTTTATTAAAATTGGGTGAGTTTAACAGGAGAGGAAATGTTCATCAGTCTTACGTGAGATAGTCTAAAGGTTGTTCATGCATAAGATTGTTTTCACTGATTTAACTTGAACCAAGCTTCATTTCCTTTACAGAGTTATTACTGTACTGTTGTTGTACGCATGAATGTGATTAGTGGGAAAATTATTCAACTCAATTACTCAGTTTTGCAATTAACCAGCAAGGGTAAAACTTCTCTGGTTCCTTACATGAAGCAAAAGTTAAGTTACTCATTAAACATATAGGCTTTTAAGATAATTGTCTGCATTGAGGTGTGGAAATTATAGAATCAGGATTAAGAGTAGCTGCAGTCAAGCTACATAGGATGGGTTACTTGAAAAAAGGATAATGTTTTGAATAATAATTAATTTTGATATGAAAAAAGAATATAATGCTGCAGGCTTGAAATCCATAAGTAAAATACTTACAAAGGTCAATTAAATTCAGTTTATTTATATAGCGCCAATTCACAACATATGTCATCTCAAGGCACTTTACAGTTCAACCAGGTCTAACAGTCAAACTGAAAACTCAGGAAAACCAGTTGATTGCATCGACTCATTGACTCGAAGGCAGGCTATGTGAAAATTTAAATAACTAGAAGGAGTTGCCTCATTTATGCTTACATAATCCTCTTACTGCAGCCAAGCTTTTGTAAGGCAACATAAATCAATGTGATTATCACAAATCAAGTCATTAACTAGCAGACTTTTAAAGAAAGAGATCTTATGTTAACTAAACCAGATTTAATTGTTTTAACTTTTTCCTTAATTAAAGTTATTTGTATTTTAAGTAGATTATTATGATTTACTCCTTTGGGAATGTCTTCTAATTTGTTGTGGGTAAGACACTGTCTGGATGGAGTAATGGGCGGGTAACAGCAGAGAAACTGCAGAGAGGTGTGTTAAAATACGACTCTGCTTCCTGGTCTGCACCCTGGGTTGTCAGTG
>NW_015150864.1:683964-685672 GCF_000732505.1 Cyprinodon variegatus
CCTAGTTTCAGTATCTAACCTGACTCAGCATCAGGGACTAATGGCAGGGCCAGGTCCTCTGAGGTTCCAGATGAGAGCCATGTTAAAGGAGATCGGAGGTCCTGTCTCTTTCTCCTAGATGTCCTCAGGCCATTAAACTCAACACATCTACCTAAGCTGCTTTTCTATCAAATCTGCTGTGCAACTAAAACTAGTCTAAGAATCAGATTTACTGCCAACAAACTTTATATAGTCCACTCATATGGGTGCGAGTGGAGCCAACCTTGTGATCTGCCACAGTATTGTATTTTTAACGAGATGAGGGTGATATTGAATGTGAGGACCAAGTGATCCAGTGTTGTTGAGGGTGGTGAGGGGAGCACATATGGGGGCTGCTCTCTGCAGGTCCAGTATCATATCCACTGTCCTCAGCAGGTTGAGCTACAGAAGATTCTCGGTTTGGTCTGCTTTGATGCAGTAATTGATGCATCGAGAGAAAAAGAGAGAAGGGAACACACCCCTAGGGGGAAAGGTGATTCAATGACAGGTAAAGGTCAGCACTGTGAGCTTCTTTAAGATGTCTGAGTTTGATGTTGTTGAAGGCAGATCCGGGCGAAAATCCCAGGGTAGTGGAGCTGGTCCATCATCTGCCAACCTATTTGCCCAGTAGGCCAAATGCAGTGGGCCATTGGAACCCTTTCAACAGGAGACCTCACACATCTCCAGATACTTGTTAGAGATGTGAGTGGCTTGAGGGGAAGACACTGTCTTCAGATTTTAACTGATCAGACAGTAAAACAGCATATTTGCATCTTCATCAGTGATCGGAAGTCCAGACAGGGGGTCTGGTCAGAGGCTGGTTGGTGGATGGGAGTGTTGCATCAAAGTGAGATGTGGACAAGTCTTCATCTTTTTCTGTCCCTGTCCTCCTTTATCTAAACAGTATAACACTGTTGAAGGAGTTAGGCTCCTGTCTGAAGTGCTGGCTAATGGCAAAGGGTTAAATTCTGAAATATTGGAAAGAATTTGATGGATGGGTTTCACAGGTTGAGTGATGTGCAGCCCCCCAGAAGCCCTCAGCCAAAACAATTAACTTGTCTGCCCCTGCTGTGCAGTCAGTGCTGAACCTGATTTAACCTGTGGTGGTACTGTCCAGTGCTGAAATGGCTGGCGCCTTGTCTGCACCTGCTGTGCAGTCACCACAGGCCCTGTGCAGTGCTGAACCTGATTTAACCTGGGGTGGTACTGTCCAGTGCTGAAATGGCTGACGCCTTGTCTGCCCCTGCTGTGCAGTAACCACAGGCCCTGTCCAGTGCTGAACCTGACGAGCCTCGTATGGGCGCTGTTGAAGGAGTTAGGGTCCTGTCTGAAGTGCTGGTTAATGGCAAAGGCTTAAATTTTGAAATATTGGAAAGAATTCAATGGACGGGTTTCACAGGTTGAGTGATGTGCAGCCCCCCAGAAGCCCTCAGCCAAAACAATTAACATGTCTGCCACTACTGTGCAGTCACCACAGGCCCTCTTCAGTGCTGAACCTGAGGAGCCTCGTATGGGCGCTGTTGAAGGAGTTAGGGTCCTGTCTGAAGTGCTGGTTAATGGCAAAGGGGTAAATTCTGAAATATTGGCAAGAATTCAATGGACGGGTTTCACAGGTTGAGTGATGTGCAGCCCCCCAGAAGCCCTCAGCCAAAACAATTAACATGTCTGCCCCTGCTGTGCAGTCACCACA
>NW_015150864.1:685899-722488 GCF_000732505.1 Cyprinodon variegatus
AACCTGGGGTGGTACTGTCCAGTGCTGAAATGGCTGGCACCTTGTCTGCCACTGCTGTGCAGTCCCCACGGCCCCTGTCCAGTGCTGAAACTGACGAGCCTCGTATGGGCGCTGTTGAAGGTTGTTTCCCAGCATTGGGTCCATGCTCAGTTTTGTCTTTCAGATTATTTTTTCTGTTCTTTTTTTCTTTATAATAATTCTTTAGTCAACAGTTCTTCTGCTGATCTTCTGTAAAGAGGGGATATTTTTATTGGAAATCTTTTCTTAAAAATTTTTCTATTTATTTATTTATTTGCATCTTTTTAATTTGCAACTTCTATGTTATTTGAGCATTTTTCTTTGTACCAGAAAATATGTTTTGTTCTAACATGGCTTTTGTCTCCAAATGTAATAAACACAGCTTTCTGTATTTCAGAAAGCTGTTCAATGAACCCAACTAGCGCCCAATTCTAACTTAGAAGGAGGTTAGGTTTCCTGTGGGTTGAATGTGTTAAATGTTTAAAGCTTGGTTAATTGTTTACAATCTAACCCTGCATTGAAACTTCATCCCTTTCCTGCTGCATCCCTCTGTCTTTATCATACTATTTGTTTATGGAATTTCTCTCCCAAAACCCTAATTCTTTCTAGAATAGCTAGATTAATCTATTTATTTATTCAGTAGATGAGTACTGAAAGAAAGACCATCCGTTTCACTTCCATTTCACAGCTAATTAATATTTTTTTTGGTCTATCACATAAACTTCTGGTGAAACAGTATAAGGTTTATGATTGCATCATTTATTAAATACGACAAATTTCAAAGTGTATTTTATTTAAGTGTATTAACCCAGCTAAGGTCTATTCTCTCTAATTATGTTATATGATTGAAAGCTGTCTCTGAGGTAGTTACCTGTAGATGCCTTTACTTATATAAATGCATTAAGTCAATGATGTCGTGCAGGATAATTCACTGCATTGTAATTTGGTGAAATGAGGCATTCAGTGTTGAAATGAAACGAAAACTGGCCCAGTGGACTGAAATATACTGAGTTAATTGAACCAGTGTGTTTGCTGTTTATGTGTGTGTAAAATAGGTTTACAATCAATGGTTGGCAGGTCAGTGCATATATCAGGGGAAGGATATTTTAGATTCTCCTTACGACATGTAACAGAGATACTGGCAGGCTATTTATGCTGTTTCCTGTTGTCTCAATTTATTATTGATTATTGATTTAATAAGAGCTTCAAAGATTCTCTAAGAGGGCAAGTTTAACACAAGCGAGCAGCTGTAGAACTCCATATATAACTGACTTCAAGAAACCACAGTGGCTGCTAATTTAAAAATGCTGAATTTTCTTATATTTTTCAATCGGATGTGACCGAAATATAACTTTTGTCCAATGCAAGATAATCTGTGTGATGGAAGATGCACAAGACATCCCCATTATGCAGTGGGGAGGAATTTCTATGGCAAAAAAACAAGAAAACTGGTCACCTTTTTATGGGAAGTTGGATGGAGCTAAATACTGTATTTAGACTGTACACAAATGCAGGCACCAGCTTTAAAATTCTAATTTCTGTGAAATAATGACGTATCCTTCTCCATCCACTCTTCAACATATGCTCTATTTGTTTTGATTAATAAATGCTCCTATTTTAATTGATTAAGGTTTTATGTTGTTGGATCTTAAAAATCTTTTAGGTAGCAATTCAAGTCATTTAATTTTATTATCATGCATATCAGAAAAAGATATTTATTCCAATGAAGGTTTCATTTTTCCTGTCATTCTGTAAAACTTATCTATCATAGTGTTACTCTGCAGCTGTAGTCTATTTGCAGGCAGTGGTGGATATTCATTTCCATGTATATCATAGATGTGTTTGCCTATCGGTGCCTCTCTCAGCAGAATGAATATGCATCTGATTTGGTGCATCCATGCATATTTCTGCTCTGCAATTTGTCTGTACATATAAGTGAATCTGTATTTGTACATCCACGCCTGAATGCTCCTGTGCTTGCAAGCAGAAAGCTTTCTCAATGCAGTTGGTTCTACATATGTTCACAAATAACAGCTCATCTCTTTTTTTTTAGATCTATATGTGTCTTTCACAGATTTACTTGCACTGTACTATACAGACTATGTAAAATTATTTCCTGGTACAAATACCGTTAGATACCTGTTTTGCTGTTTCTCGCCTAGTTTTGCTTATTATGCTCACATATTATCCAAAGCATCCTTATCACAGTCAATATGTGAATCAATACAAATACATAACAACAGGTGCAATTATTTACTGTTTCTCAATCTTTATTCCTTTCTTAACACCCCTCCGTTTCCCACCTGCCAAAACATACACAGCACTCGCACTATCCTACTGTTTAGGAAAGAAACATGGATATTTTCTTTTGATTTATTTGTTTTGGCTGCTATATCACTGGGAGACTGGGGAAAAAAATAGTTTCAGTTTAAAGTTGGCAACATAGCTGTGTTGTGGGGATATGTTGGTCCTAGTGGTGCATGGAGTGAACCCTGAAATATAATGTTAGCAGTGACCTAAGAATTGTTTGTTAATAATGGTTTTTGTGATTAATAGTAAATGTGCTGAGATGTCATTTTCAGAGGGATGGGTTTGACATTTTACCTTTGAATACATGAACTCAGAACTATTAAACTTAAACTTTTGCATATTCACTTGTTGATTCTGTAACAGCTTATTCCTCGCTGCCATCAGACTGTTAAACTGTTGAACTCTCAATTAGACTTTGTATCACACTTGCAACATTATTTTGCACTACCAGTGTTGCTAAACTGGTATAGTTTTTTTATATACACAGCTCAAGGTTCTACTGCATTTTGCACCATATTTATTTTGCACTTCACGGAACTTTTACATATAAATGCCCTTTTGCACCATTACTTTAAACTGGTCTCTTTTTCTCCCAAATTGTTACATTCTGATCAGTGCTGGACTTTATATTGGTTGGTAATGTTTATCTTACTCCAACTGCAATGTCACTACACTACTGTAAGCTTAATGCAGTGAAATTTCATTTAGCATAAACTGTGCATATAAAATGACAACAAAGTTTGTCTAAGTCTAAGCATCATGTTGAAATTTTCCAATTGTCTTTAAGTGTGAAATGGATTCAATAATGAAATTAACAGAAATGTTTATCATCCTGAATCGATATAGACTTAATGTTCATAGTTCAATGCAGTGATTTGGATTCCGCAGAATCAACAAGTAATTTCTTTCCTTCAATTAAAATCTTGTTGGTATGTTGTCAAATTCTTTCTCTTTATAGTAAGTGCGATCTACTGGTCTCTCCACAGTTTAAGCTAATTGAGTCAGAGACAAATTCAAGGGCAGCTATTCTAGTTCAGCCCAACTGCACAAAAGTTAATATATTCATATTGAGAATGGAAAATTCAAAATCATTTTTTAAATCTATTTTACTTTACCAGCTTCTCTGTCCCTGCTGAAGATGAAATTGCCCAAAGCATTGCATGCCACTACCATGTTGTACTATAGATGTAATGGCTTTAGAATGTTATTTTTCCACAACAAATTGCATTTTACCAAAACATTTAAAATATATTTAAGCATAGTTTTAAATGTATTCATTTTGTCCCCTTTGTTTGTTGAGGGGCTATATGACTAACTTTAAACTCAAATCTCAAACTTTAAATTTTAATAAAAGATTTTTTCCTATCAAATCCTATTGATTAATTTGTTTCTCCCTTATGTTTTCACAATCAGAATGACAGATGACACACATTAGTTTCATAAAGGTAAAGACTCTCAGTCATCCAGGTTATAGTCATTCCAAAACAGTTTAAAAAAGAACTTTCTTTCTATGTTGAAGAAGTTTCGCTTCCCATCCAGGAAGCTTTTTCAATTCAAAATGTCAGAAATAGCGTTGAGTTTGAGGCTTTATAGAGAGGACCAAAAACCAAGCCTTGTTTTTGCTTAAAAAACATGCAAATTGAACCGGACAAACTGGTCCTCCTCTTAGGAATAGGCAGGCTGAAATCTGAGTCCACCCCTTTTTTTAAGTTTGGTTTTTCTTTCTTAACATAGATGGCTTCCTTCACGCTCTTCTCAAACCACCTGTCTTCTTTGTCCAAAATATGAACATTCTGATCCTCAAAAGAATGTCTTGGTCCATAAGGTGTAGATGTACCGCGGTCCAAACGTCTTCAAACTTGGAAACAAAGTCCAGTGGATTGTTTTTTAACTTTTTTGGAATAGTTTCATAAAATAGCTTTTAACAATTAACTCCTTTCAGAGGTGAGTTTAATTTAAATGGCAATTAAATTCAAGCTGTGAAAATGCTTGATAAACAATGTTTCATTTTTTCCAAAAATTAAATCTTCACAAACAAAAAATGTCATTTTTAAAAGAATAATCATCTGTATACTTTAAAGTTAAACCCTACTTGTTTTTGTTTTATCACATAATGTTCCATTAAAGAGCTTTGAGTTTTGTTTTTGGTTTTTAACCAAATCTGAAAAATTTTAAAGTAATCTACATTTTTGCAAAGCTCGGCAGTTCACTGTCAGATCTTGAATATATTCTTAGTGACTGGCCAGCTTTTTTTGTAATTTATTTCAGCTCTGGGTTTGTTTACTTCTCAGTTTGTGTAAGCTCTGCTTAAGGAAAACTTTTGGTTTTGTTTATAAAGATTATAATTTCATCATGGATCTGCCTTCTGCCAAACAAAGAAAATATTTGATGTCTCTTTGACCTGTTTCTTTAGCTTATAGAACCAAATATCAAGGCAAAACAGTTATTAGCAAACATGAAATTACTGGTTGGCAAATTGAAATGGAGTCTCTGACCATAATATGAGTTTCTCCAGCTGTCACTGGGTGAGAGGCGGGGACGCTCTGGACAGGATTCCAGCCTATCATGTGGACAGCTAGGAGATAAATCATGCATGCAAACAATACCTAAAAGGGAAGTGAGGGAGGAAAGCTAATTATTTGGAGATACATTCACAGTAAGACCATGCAGCCCGGAGCTGTTTTGCAAAGAAAAATGGGCAGAGAACCAGACTCTAAGTGCATTAAGTTAGTGGAAGCATGACCCAAAAGACTGTATTTGGAATAAAAGATGGTGCTCCAAAAGTACTGTCACAGGAAGCCAAATACATGCCACACTCTAAGTTTCATCTGAAAAACTATTTGTCATATCTTCCACTTCATCATTATCCACAACTATATATGATGTTCTAGCTTGTATAATCTCAATGCACGGCATCCAAGTTTATAGTGACAATATGACTAAATGTGTAGCAGATGAAGGAGTATGAAAACTTTAGCTTTAAAGTTTAAACTGGCATACTTATTTGGACATTTCCAAACAAAAAACAAAAACAAAAAAGGTAACCATGCAAACTGTCTTTAACACAGAAACAAAACATGATCCACCTGAAGGAGATCAGATAAAAAGTCTGTTTGTCTCTGTTCTATGCCCACTTGACCTTCTGCTCCTTTACTCTTTTCCTCTGGGATTTAGAATAAGCAGACAAAATCCTTAAAAAGAGTTCTGTTCAATATTTATTAAACTGTGACAAAACAATTTCCAGTGCATCAATCTTTGTGCTGCAGCGTGTCCCCTGAAGCTCCCCCTGCTCTGCCCTCAGGCGAGCTCTTGACATATGAGACCTGCTGTCTCAAAGACTGAAATCAAAAGTAAAATGCGCTAAATGTGCATTTTCAATATCACAATTTTTTTTTGCCAGTTTGTGTTAAGTATACATATATATATATATATATATATATATATATATATATATATATATATATATATATATATATATATATNTATATATATGTATATGTACATATATATGTATATATGTGTATATAATAGAAATGTGACAAGATTAATAAAATGCATTGTACTTTTTTTCAATATTTGTGCTTTAATCATTTATGCTATGGTTTAGCAATACCGAAGCCATGGGAAAAGCTAATCAAGTATTTATGAATTTAGGCGCTTAGGAGGGATTCACATGAAACGTTTTGGTCTACATCTAAAGTCTGTGTGTGGCAGCTTTAGCTACACTGAGATGCATTTAAGACAAGAGCTTCAACTATTGAATTCTTTGTTTTAAGCCACTGCTGAAAAGAACATGAGAGACATCTTACCTTGACTACATAATGAATGATGGTAAATTTATAGTATCTCTCTACTGGATTGGTCAGCAAACCTTCCTGACTAAAACCTCAAAGAGCTTTTTATGGTATTGTTAAAAGGAAGGTGAGACCCCAGAGCCTTCCACGCAGACGAGTTTAGGCTCCTTTTAAAGCAACCTGGGCTTCCTCTGCACCTCATTATCATCGGCCGATCCACGGTCTGCTGCACCAGAGCAATAATTCACACACTAAGGAATTAGGCAGCCTCACGTCTCTGTAATATTATTCATTTTATGTTTGTCTGATGTAATATTCTAACTTTCTAATCAAATTAATTTTGGGTTCCCATAGCTGGAAACTGAAATAAACAAAACTAAATCATTATAAAATACATTTTACTTTGTGTGTCTGGAGTCAATTTATTAAAATGTAACCTCTTTTCAGCTAGATTATAACAGTAAGATATTTATGTATGAATTAAACATACCGTTGATTAAGTGAGTAGTTGATTCAGTCATTTACATAGTATTGGGAATACAAGGGTTTCACTGTAAAAAGATTAGGAACCTTAATGATACTGATAATTAATATGTCGGTGCAGTCTAATCTCCATGATGTTTACAGAATATAGAGACATGTTCATGATTTTATGGAAACAACAGACAATTATCTTCCTTTTTCTGTGTTCAAAGCCTCAGTTGATTTGTATTATTTTAGTTGCTTGTGATGCTTCAGATCAGGGCGCACTGAAAAGAGGCATCTTTCAACTCCAGCTACCAAGGAGACTGAATAGATCTGATCTGGGTTCCTTTATCTGGGAGTCTTGTTCCAAAGGGTATACAGATAAGAGGATGCATCAAAGTCTGACATGATAACTGTTTTATGGAATGAAGTGTTTAGTATTTACTTCTTACTCTTTAAACCTTTGATTTGTTTCCTTTTAAGAAGCAGATCAGACTTGTAAGAACCTTGCTGCAGGTGTCTGAAATTCAGAGACTCAGAAATATTAAAGCTCAAACCTTTGATTGTGTTTTTCAGTGAGAAGTTCCTGGTGAGACTTAATAAGAATGGAGGACCAAAGAATCCGGAGAAGGTGGACCGGCTGTGTGCACTGTTCACGGTAAGCGGGACAAACACATGTCAACAACATGTATGTTTTTGGCTTTTTAAAAAGAGAATATCTAAAAGCGGCGGGTTTCCTAAAAGTAAGATTACATTGCCCCCTATTGATGTATGGTAGCATCAGCCTGGAGACAAATGTCCCCAAAAAGAATACAGACAAGGTAGAAGAGATGTATTTTTCTGTGGTTTTGAGAAATTCAAAAGGAAAATTTGTGCATTTTAGATTTATAAGTGTTTTGGTAATACTGGGTAATAATTCATGGTCAAAGCTGCTGGAGCATCTTTAGTTATGTAACATACCTTCATGTGCCCTTCCCTTTTTAAATTCAGAAGATAGATAAAATCTATGTCTATTAATAAAATAATTAGTCCATTGCTGTCTTTTTGAATGATCATTTGAACTGTCTGAACTGCAAAAAAAGAAACTTGTCCATGGAAAAATTAATGACTAGATTCCATCAAAGGTCTCCTTTTGTACCAATTTCTGTTTCAGGACTGATTTTATTTGTCATTTCAATTAGCATTTTTTTGACATGTCGGTTTGTCCTCTCTTGAACTGCAGGATCTGAGCAACAAGGACATGAAAAGAGATCTCTACATCGTCTCACAAGTTATTCGAACAGGTCTGACTGTTTTAACTCAGTCTTACAGTGCTGTGAAAATCTGCTGGCTGATATATTTCTTCTACTTTCTTTATTTTCATTATTAAATGTTTCAAATGAACCAAAAAGCAGCAGGAAAATATAAACTGAATTAATACAAAAGCTACTTTTTAAATTAAAATGTATTGGATAGATCTATCTGGAGCAGCTTTATCCTCAGTGAAAAAGTCTTGAATCAAGCATTAATAGTAATAAATGTTTTTGGTTTGATTTAACTAAAGCTACACCCCACGACTGATTACTGCCTGGTCTGTAGAATAAAGACATCATCTAAAGAGAACCTGTATTTTTAACTAGTGTTGCACCGATGCCATTTTTTGGCCCCAATACCGATACCGGATACCTGGCTGTGCAGTATTGGCAGATACCGATATCATCTGTTTAAAATTGATGTGTGTGTGTGTATATATGAAGAACTGCATACTACTTCGATGTAAAGTAATTGCCGCCATGGCTTTTTTTCAAGCTGCTGCCTACCTTTGTAAAGCAGGAAAACGACTGATACAAAGAAAATCCAGTAGAAATTTGTATTGCCTACCTGGAATGCGTGACAATAGTTGAATAAACTTTTGGCTTTCAAAATGGTATCGGTGCCCTATTTGTTGGTACTCGCCAATACTGATACCACCATTTTAGTGCTGGTTTGGGGCCCTGCAGGGTATCAGTGCAACACTAATTTTAATGTGACATATACAGTTCTAAAAATCTGGGAAAAAAAATAAAAAAATTGATGTTAATCATTGATATCAGTCTGGAAATGATGTCAGAGTCATTTCTAAGGTTTTGTGGCATCTGTGACCCAATTATGTAATGTACTTTCCATGGAGCCGGTGGCCAGCCCAAGTCACTCAAAGATAACATCCTAAATCATCCAGGAGATCAGAAAACAACCCAGAACAATCTCTAAAGTGTTGATAGCTTTAATTTTAATTAGTTTAGATCAGTATAAAAAAGATTTGGCCCAAATCATCAATGAGAGAGCCACAGTGCCAAAACCATTGCTGCCTGATAGATACACAAAGACCCGTATCAGATCTGCCTTAAAACACCTTAATTATTCCCAAAGCGTTTGGTGAAAACATCATACTGGTCCATTACACAGAAGGTAAACATTTGGAAGCTGTTCATCCTATTAAATGTGGTCTACAGACAACAACATAAAAGAAAAATAAACACAATGCTTTTTGTTGCTTCTTCTGGTCCTAGATTTATTTAGTTTTTAATCAATGGAAGTATGAATGCTGCTCTTTAGCAAAGAAAATGTATTCCTTAAGGACAATAACTAATCCGTTTGTGAGCACAAAATAAAGCACATTTGATTACTCAGAAGGACAATAACCCAAAACTGCAGAAAGTCCTCCTTTAAATGCCTAAAACTCAACAAACATCCCTCCACTGTGGCTGAAATAAATGGATTTTGCAAGAGAGGACAAAACTTCCACCACAGTAATAAAAACAAAACACATGATTATTGTTTTTGCTGCCAGGTGCAGCATTAATTGGGCTTATGGGGAATTACTTTCCCCAGTTTTTTTTTTTCCCTTAATAAGATAAATCATCATTTGGTGATTGTATTTTGTTTGAAATCATGTTATTTTCTCACATTATAAATTGTACCTGAAATATGCCTGTTGGAAAATAAATAAAAAAAAAAAAATGAAGAAAAGTGAAAACCTTTTCACAGCTTTGCATTAAATTCCATTTTGTAACTTAAGCAGAAGATACCAGGTAAAGATCATCAGCCTTTAGCGCTGAATATGAGTTATGAAGTTATGATCAGTTAATATGACATTGTTAAAAAAATTCTCAAAAGTACCTTATGACTTTTCAATTCTCTGATCCAAGTATACATGATTTTGTACTTATTTCAGGTCGCATGCTGCTGAATGACAGTAAGAAAGGCCCGCCGCACGTCCAGTACCGCAGACCGTACGGCTGCGCTGTTCTGGCCATGAGCGACGTGCTGCAGATCATCTCAGAGCTCAAAGAGGAAAAAGACTTTGTTCTCAAAGTTTACACGTGAGTGGCTGCTTCCACACAGATGATAAAGGTTGACAAAACTAGAGGCGCCGTACAGAGACTAAATTTAACACATAGCTCAAATTACAACTCTGTAGACGGATCAGCTTCATCTCCATAACAACCAGATTTTTGTGATTAAAGAAATCAGATCATAAAGTAATTCTTTCAAAACTTTCCCCATATTTAGATGATATAATTCCTGTTTATTTTAACTGAAAACAAACAAATCTGTCAGGAGTAAAACAGAATGAAAATGAAAAGCTGCCATAACTTGACTCCATCAGAGAAATACTTTATTGTAAACATTTTTTCATTCAGTTTCATCAGCTTATCTTCTGTGGTACGTGCCTGAAATTATTTATAGTGTTAAACCTGAAATACAGTTGAACTACCCCAGCAGAAGTTATGTCAAAATTTTGTGATTAAACAAAGGTATCAGTGAGGAACACAGGCAAACAATGATATTAGAAATTAGAATTTTCTCATAAACTATAGAGGAGATAAGATGCTAACTGGTCAGGAAATGAGTCAAGAGGCTGACAGCAACAATACAGAAGCTGCAGAAACAAAACTGAAACTGATTATGTTCTATTTTTAAGGAAGACCGGCCCTCATTCTGTGGTCAGAGACAGAATATTTTAGGCTCATAGATAAAGAACATAAAAGAAAGGATTAGAATGCTAAAAACAGCATAAGTTGTTATGATATTTTTACTTTCAGATTTGTTTCTCCTCTTTAATCTTCTCTCAGTGTTTTTTATTTATTTATTGTATTTCTTAAATAATTTCCAAACAGCTAATATTCCAGTGCTGTTTGCTATTATTTCAAACAAACCCTTAAGAAATGATGGCCTAGAGTGAAGGAATACCTGTCAGTTAAAAGAATCACCTACAGAAAACCTGAAGTGCTTCTTATCGCAGCACCATGTCTCTTTTTATTTTTTGGTTATATATGGGCATTTGTTTGAATACATTTCATGTCTTATTTCATCGGTTTTGAATAATTTCCTCACAGAGAGTGTTCTTTTGCTGCAGGAGGGAAAAAGTCCCTTTTAAATTTGACAGAGGGAAACATTTAATGAAGTCTTTTTTTTTTTCAAGCCTGTCAAACATTTCTGTTTTATGTACTTTGATATAAAAGCATTTGTGTTTCCCTCCAGGTGTAACAATGAGAATGAATGGTACCAGATCCATGAAAACATCATCCGCAAGTCAAGCACCAAATACACCGCACCCAGCACCAACTACGGTAGGGACAGGCGGAGTGAGAGTGGGGCTCTACTGTGGATTAATACATCATGGCCGTGTGAGGAGTGTCTGAGCATTGGATGGATTTGAAAACAATGTGTTTGATTATTAATTCCCTTTTTTTATATTATAATCTCTCAGGTTACTAAATAAAATTAATTAAATGTACATTTAAACTGTCCAGTGTTGCTATTTACACATTTTTAATTAACATTGACATGATTAACAATGTATAAAAAATATTTAGCAAATTGAGAGATTTCCAAAACTTTAAAAAACATGATTTATTTTTTCTGACTTTCAGCAAATCTAGTAACTTATTTCACTTTATATTCATTCCATCTAGTACTCTTTTGATGGCTTTCATATCAAGTTTTTTTTTTTTTGTATACCGGTAGGTATATAAGCTCAGAGCAACATTACAAACATTATACACGTGTTATGAATTCATACCTAAAATCATACCTAAATTATTAGGTCTTTAAATTCCATGAAAAAACGTTTTTCGGTGTTTTAGCATCACCTTTGCATCACAAGTATTTTTTTTTATCTTCCTTTTATATATTGAGTAAATTAGTCCTTAAAAATCTGTTAGGAAAATCAATTTTCTAAAAACAAGCCATAGCTACTGACTAAATGACATTTGAGAACTAAATTAAACTAAAGCACACAGAATGCAGGAGGTTAGAAAACAAACATGCAAACCTCCCAGGAGCAACTCCTCCATGCCATCTGACTGATTCCTGGATGTCAGATTTTTGACATTAGCTGGAAAATCCCCTTAATTGGCATCTCTGTAAGGGACTCAGTCTGACCTGACGTTACACTCTGAGCTCCTGCGGCCCAAAAGTCTCATCAGTTTTGACCAAATGTTGTGGTCATTTCGATCTGTAATGTCATTTTAGACTAATTTAAATCTGCAGCATTATTTTCAGATATCAACTGCAATAATGTGATTGAAGAGCGAAAACATCTTTCAGCATTCACTTGCTTGTTTAAGAGTTGAAGCACATTTCATTTTTATTGTTTAGGAAAAAAACATCCAGTTTGTTTCCATTCATGCAGACATGTCCTTCTTTTCTGTGGAATGACTTTTTCTCAACTCTTCTCTCCATGAAACCCTGCAGGACTGATCATCTCCCTGCAGCTGCTAAGAGGTGACATGGAGCAGGTCCGCAGAGAAAACCCTCTTATTTTCAGCAGAGGTGTAGCCATCACTCGGAAACTGGGATTCCCAGATGTCATAATGCCAGGTGAGTCACATTCTGGCACCCACAGAGGTTTTATTTGAATTTTTTTTGCTTTCAGATTTTTCTGGATGCAGCATAATAAGGAGGAAGAATATAGCTGCCACCAAGGGAAAAAAAACCCCCAGCTTTATCAACTTTTAATGTGAAAACTTTTAAAGTTCCGTCTGTTTTTGTTTTTTTATATACTTGAGAAATATAATAACACGTTATAACAATATGCATGTTTAACATTATGAAAAAAATGTAAAGATAAAGTAACCCACTTTAAAGTGTTATCGCTCTGTTCATTCCAACTTAACATGACTTGATGCAGCCACAGCTTCCCCACAGTAAGACAGAACAGGATAAAGTGATTTACGCCCCTGCAGCATGAAAGAAAAATGAGATGGAGGCACAAGTATGACGGATCATGTAAATGTGTTTACTCCTGGGAATGCAGATGCATCAAATCATTTTTAGGTAAAGTCTTATTTTTCATGGTTCCCACGGATGTAAAACAAATTTTTCAGTTTCCAGTGAAGTTTTAATTCACTCAAACAGTCCCACCTGCAGTCCTACAGGATGAACTTAGTGCTGGCGTCGTTTCACATGCGGTAGATTCAAAATACAGAAAAAGAAAAGACAGAGAAAATAGGACATGAGAATAATAAAGACGCAGTTTTCAGAAGTAGATAGTTCATAGCTCATAAGATGAAGGTGAGAACATTTTTGTTCCATGTTTTTTTCTAATCAGATATCTATGCTCCAAGACATTGTTACACCTAATTTTAATAATAAAATTATAAAAACATACAGTCTGAGCTCCAGGTGTGATTAAATCGCAAAGATTTTTTTGCAATTGCAAAAACAAAACCGTGTCTGCAGTACCAGACTCTTCCTATTTAGTTTCACGTGTGTTCATAATCAGAATGCAATATTTAGATGCATATTTAAGAGTATATAACTTTAAGAATTACCCAGATAAGCACAGGAAGGAACATTAACCCTGAAAACTGTCCTCTAAAAGCAGGGACAGCACGGCTGCATTGTAAAACACACAACATGTCAAAGGGTCTTTCACACCTCTTTCACACACATTAAGCTCTCCTCCCCTTAGGCAGAGATGGAGTGAGTATTTAACGCCCATATGATATATTAAAGGTGACACCTCCTCTGTAAGGACGAGCAGGAAATGACAAATGAATCCCCACGTGAAAACACAGGTCATTTATCTTTGGTTTGTTAGATATTCAATTTTAAATGTGTTTGAGACTGTTTGTGCTTCAGGACATGTTTGTCCTTTATGCTCCGGCTGTTCCCTCTCCTTATGTTACTGTATGTAGTATTTAAATGTGAACACACCAATCCCATCTTTAAAAAAGGACATTATTTGTTATTATGGTTGTTGTTGTTAATTTGTTTTCTTTTGTCTCATTCTTTCTGAATCAGGCGACATCCGTAATGACCTGTACCTTAATCTGGAGCGAGGCGACTTTGAGAGAGGAGGAAAGAGTGTTCAGAAAAACGTTGAAGTGACGATGTATGTCATCTACGCAGATGGAGAAATACTGAAGGTATGAAGCTGGTCTGACAAATACAGTTTATCCTGCTTAGTTTGATATATATATATATATCTATATATATATAGATATATATATATATATAAAAAAAAAAAGTGCAGCAGATGCTGGAAATGGTTAAAGCATCATGACCTCATACAGGTAGGCCCACATTAATTCATAAACAAGGTTAGAGTTACATCAAACAAATTCTGTTAAAATAAGTTTTGTTTTTAAAAGGAAATTAGAAATGCATTCTCTAAACAATAATAAGTTGATGTTTTAAATTGAGATTTTACCTTATTTAACTGTACATATTCTTTCTCCCAAATCCACCAGGTTTATACTGTGAAAGCAATTCGTTTTTGGTTATTTGAAAAAAGAAATGACGCTACAAACATGATTTTCATCTTAGTCTTTTAACAAAAGTTCTTACAATAGTTGCAGAGCAGCTTTTTGCTTGTTCCAAGGTTGTAGGTTAAAAAACTCCCTATCTAAACCCCAATCTGTAGCTTTCTCCAATAAATTCTTATTAGGTAATGTAAACTTTTGTAAAAAAAAAATAATAATAATAATAATAAAATTGCAGAAGTTTTATGACAGTTTAGTTATATGATTTATGATATTACTTTTTCTCCTCATATTTTCCAATCCAATCCAACTTTATTTTTAAAGCACTTTAAAATTTCCCTAAGGTCCAAAACGCTGTACAATGAAAAAACATTAAACCATTACACAGACTAGTCGGACATAGATAAAGAAAAAAATGAATAAATAAAAAAAAATTATAAAGGCATAAAAGAAATAACTAAATACAATTTTGAACTATAAAATCTATAATAAATTAAAAATTATTTAGAATAATTAATCATAGGCTAAAATCAACATCTTACATAGTTTTGAAAGCCAATACAAAGAGATGAGTTTTAACGAGCGATTTAAAAATCAGGCAGAGAGGTAGACTTTTTAATTCGCATTTGAATCATAGCTGCCTCAACAATGAGTGCAAGAGTTATCAAAATAGTTCACATTTAACTAAATAATTTTGTCCCAGGTAACAGCTCTCTGTGGATTTAAAAATTGTCGGCTTACTGTAAACATTGTGATTAAGGGATCTCTCTGTTATTGTTTTTTGGTGATTGAACACTGTCTCTGGCTCGCCCTGCAGGACTGCATCAGTTTGGGTTCAGGTGAGCCCAACATCCCTGAGTATCGCTCCTTCGTCCTTTACCATAACAACAGCCCTCGATGGAATGAAGTGATCAAGCTGCCAATTCCCATCGATCGTTTCAGAGGATCCCACCTCCGCTTTGAGTTTAGACATTGCTCAAGTGAGTAGATTATTAACAATGAGTTAACAGAACTGTGAAAAATATTAGTGCTGAAGAGAAAACAGATAACTGTACAGATGAAAAAGAAAACAGAAACCATGACAGCACAAACAATTACAGTAGTTCTCAAAGCCTTTAATAATTAATTGTGTCTCATTGTCTAGTTGCTAAAACGTTAAGATGATGAATTTATTTTTTTATTTGTGCTCTTTCTATTCTCTTCCTTTATATTTTTAATTCTTTCTTGTTTTCTATCTCTCTACAGCAAAGGATAAAGGAGAAAAGAAGCTGTATGGCTTTGCCTTCACTCCACTGATGAGGGAGGATGGAACTACTTTATCTGACGAGAGTCATGAGCTCTATGTCTATAAGGTCAGACTGGAAAAACACTACATCTCTCGTTGTCTGACTCTTCCACTTTGTTTTTATTCAATTTCTGCTCTCAGGGATTTAAATTTTGTCTGAAAATAATAAAAAGTTCATTTGCACCATCAGGTATCCAGTTTACTAGTCAGTGAAGTTCTAATTCTTCATTTTTCTAATTAGGGTTGCATCAATATTTTTTTGGTTGTTGAACTGGAGAATTTGAAATTTAATTTCCCTTTTATTTTCAGTTGTTAGAAGTAAAAGTAGATTATATTTCTTTCAGTTGATGTTTAATTCATCTGTAATAAAGGAACACTTGTTTAATAAATGCTAATCAGAGCAACCTCTCCTTTTTTCTGGTCCTTGTTCGTTTTATTTGTTGGTCTCTTGGTTTCAGTGTGATGAGAATACAACCTTCAGTAACCATGCCCTCTACCTGGGTCTCCCCTGCTGTAAGGACGACTTCAACAGCTGTCCCAACATCCCCTCCAGCCTCATCTTCCAGCGCAGCACCAAGGAGACCTTCTGGATCTCCACGCAGCTCTCCTCCACCAAACTCACTCAGAACGGTGCCCAATTTATCCACTAGTGTTTAAGTCTGCTCAGAATTTAGTATGAAAGTGAAAAATAATTTTCTACAGGGAATTTTATTTATTTATTTTTTTTTTATTGCAAAAACAGATGCTAAACATATTTTGCTCAATAATTTTCAGGCAGAGTGTCATATAGTCATCATCTATAATAAACCATGTCCAACTGCTGCTTATTCCTCTAAGCAATGCATGCTAAAAAATGTTGACTGATCTCATCACCAAACAGCAGTAAAAAAAATATGGACATATTTCATGATGGGAATTAATCAATCTGTCAGAAAAATGTAAAAGCTCACCTTTTCTTTACAGCTTAACGCCAATTATCATAGAGCAGACTTGTTTCTAATAAATATTTTTAGAGTCGCCATATTTTTCCTATTTCTGCTTCAAGTTATTCAAACAGTATTATAATGTTCAGATTATGCTTATTTTAATTTAAAGTGGACCTCTTGGCCCTGCTTAAGTGGAAGGCCCATCCTGACCGGGTCATGGACATCCTTGGGCGTCTTCGACACGTCAGTGGAGAAGAAATCGTCAAGGTGAGGTTCATTGAGACGACAAAGAGTGAAGGAGGGCTCTATTTATGTCCATCGCCTTCATGATATCAAAAATATTCACTAAAAATGATTAAAGTTGTGGTTTTATAAGTGGAAAACTCTGACCAAGTCTCATTTTCAGACTATTTTAACCACCCGGTCGAGGAGAAAATTTATGTTAACCATTTGCACAGCTTTACAGTTTCTCCTTGTGTTTTAATTGGGCTTAGCTCAGAGGCTTCCTTTGCTCTAGTGTGATATCCCTCAGGTGATTATATACTGTCCTTGTCCTGGATGTGTTAATACAAGGCAGTGATTTCCAGTGTTTGGCAGCTAACATCATCTGAGGTGTGAAACTGCTGGCAGCACATTTCAACCCAGTTTAATTTCACTGAGCTTTATTTATTTTGTTGCAGTTCTCTGAAGTAATCTTTGTAATGGATGGATAGCCAGTTAAGGCCATCTGGCTGCCATGTTCAGTCAGTGTTCCTCTGCAATTAACCCGACATTGACCTTTGTTAAATCTGTTCCTGCAGTCACCACTAACTCACCAATCTGCCCAACCAGAAGCTGCCAGCCACCTGCACCTTAATCATTTATTACTTAGTAATTTTTTGTTTTATTTTATCATACAAATCCTTAATAAAAAAAATGGAAGAATAGTTTGAAGTGTTGTACCTTTATAAGAGATGTAAACATTGAAATATAGTAGACTCATCCAATAAATATTCACACCCTTAGTAATGACTTTCAAACCCTTACAGTAGTAATGACTTTCAAAGTGAGCGACCATCTGCAGAGGCTGACTGGGGTTCAAGGAGACAGAAGCAGAGATACAAAAAGCAGCTGTAAAAGGCGGCCCCATCCAGGAAACACACACAGCCTGCCACAGCCAGGTAGACGAGCTCCGAGTCAACTCCCATGTCAGAGGATGAAGAAAGCACATCTAGTCAGTCAGAGTCAGAGAAACAGGACTATACTGAAAAACAGGCCAATCTCCAACATCTATAAACAAGGGTGTTGATGGCAGCAGCACAGCTGATATTTCTCTCCAGGATGGTGTCACAGCCAAACAGGAACAGACGAGGCAAAGCTACTATGAGAAAAGCTGAGCGAGTACAATGCTAGAGATTGACGTCTAAACTCTAAAGTTGAGTTTAGATGCCTGATTTCCACTCATCATCCTTTTAGATGATCAGTTGAGCTTTAGTTTTCCCCTGTGGAGACTGAAGTCGGTCCAAATATTAATCATTGCTATTGTTCTCCACCAGTCAGGCCTTGTTCATGACTATCAGAAGCTACCATTCACCAAAAGGCAAACTGCAGCCTGTATGGATTTGACCAAAATCACATCAATGATTGTCAGACTAAGAGAAGCTAACGTTTCTAGTCTGGTGTAATTGTAACGTTTTTTGTGGATTGCCGCCTAAGTCTGTTGGTTAATCATGAGGAAGAAGAAAAAAAAGGGGTTGTGAATACTTACTGATGCACCGTTGCTGGGTTTTTACTCAGATTAATCATTTAACTTCATAAAGAAAACTAAATAATCAAGGCTTTCATCAGATGAATGAGTTTGTTTCTCTTCAAAGGGGGCCTCCATGTCTCTGAAACTGGAAACAGGATGATTTGTGATGTAATGAATAGATTAAGAGATCCTATTAAGCTGCCGCAAGCTTACATTTAGGTAACAATGTTTCTATTTATTTGTGTCTTACAGTTTCTCCAAGATATTCTGGACACATTATTCTCCATCTTGGATGACAACACAGACAAATATGGACCTCTTGTGTTCCAGTCACTGGTAAGACAATTTATTGAAGGAAAGGCTGTAAAGCTGGCAAGAATTGAAACGACAAAACTCTCATATAAAATCTCTCAGCTAGCTACAACTAAACGTCACTAACTTTATCTGACACACTTCAGTTTTAATTAGGTTTTGTGTTGAAATGTTTTAGAATAACTCAGCCTCATATTCTATCATAAAGCTATTTCAATATAAGAATAGTTATTAATATTAAAATGAAGAAAAGTGAGACTTTTACTGGTGTTTTTATTCACGCAGTTTATTTAAAAAAATGTTATACTAGATATGTCATGAATAATAAAAAGTTCAACTGTCCTGGATTTGATTTGTGGAAATTTTTTTATGATGTTATAAAAAAAATTATTTAAGTACCGTAATAAACATTCATACAATATCTTACCCAGTTGAAGTTTATATTTTCCTAAAAACCTTAATAAAGATTACAGTAGCAGCCATTCAAAATGGCCCTTCCCACGTCAAAATGGCAGCCTCCTCCCCTGCGACTCCCAGCAAAATCCCCTCCAACTTCCAGGCATTGGCCTTCTCCTGGGCATGGATTTTTTTTTTTTTAGTCTGGCTCCAGCCTTTCACTTCTCTTTAGATCTTAATGTCCACAAATTATGACAGAAAGAATATTTTAGTACAAAGATTGATGTGTAAAAAGGAATTGTAGGGGACCAGCCAAGTACCATCAATGAAAGTGGGGAAATTTTAAAAGGCTACTACTATACATTTGCTTTATATATTGCTATTAGAAATCAGTTAAATACAGAATATAGAGAAAAGATTAAGCTTCCTTGTATCTGAAGTTGTAAAGGAGGCTTAGGTATTGGGTTTCACCAAACTAAGGGGTTTATCCAAAGCCCAATTTCTGCTAAACAGTAAATTAAATAAAAAATATATATATTTTTACTTTGGTTGTTATGAATTTTCAGCAAGATTTATTCCCTTAATTTCTTTCCTCTTTGAAAGGCTTAAAGCTTATTAATATTTCCAGTGCTTCCTTCACAATCTTCTCTCTCTCTTTTCCAGGTTTTTATCATAAACTTGCTGAGGGACAGTAAATATTACCACTTCAGGCCGGTGATGGACACATACATCCAGAAACACTTTGCTGGGGCTCTGGCCTACAAGTGAGTTCATTTGCCTCTAGCTGCTACTTTAGATGAGTCTGATCCAATGAAGGAGGTAATACTTCAGTTATTCCATCAAATAGACAAATTAAACAACAATATTCAAAGAACTATGAGATGCAACATGATGTCAAAATTAGCTAATTTTTAGAAAAGTGAGTTGATCTCATTTTATTAATTATTGCTTTTTAATAAGGTTTCTGTTTTTTGTCAAAATGATTTATGTTTTGATCCCCAGCGTAAGCAAAGTGACCAAACAGTTCAATGTAAATTGTTAAAAATTTAATCCCTTCCTCTGATTAGGAGGTGGTGTGTTTACTAACAGATATTACTCGCTGTGGTTCTATTTTATTTTCCAGAGAGCTGATTCGCTGTCTGAAGTGGTACATGGATCGTTCTGCTGAGGTGGTTCGACAGGACCACATTCAGGAAGCTATGAGGGTAAGAACCAGTGAAAACTCACGGCTGACCCTGTTATAACATCTCAAATTGTTCAAAGCAGAGCAACGCTTAAAACTGTTCACCACAATGTTTATAGATTAATACATTATGCACTATTACATCGGGGAAAAAAAGGATAAACACAGCCAAGCTGGTAAATGTTGCAGTCTGTGTCACTCCACACAGTTTTCTTTCACTAGTGAACTTTTCCAAAACCAAACCAAATTAATAAAGAATAAATGCTTCCTTTAAAATTACATTTGGTCTTTGTGTAATCTCCTTATCTGCTGACAGTGAATGTATTTTAAATCGATGCACCATGTTACTATATGTGCAGTATGTGGCACTTTTTTCCAACAAAGCTGCTCAGCAGTTTTAAATATTAATTAGGCTGGAACATCTATTTCCAAATGGGTCACCCTGTCATATAGAAGTGGACATATTAATAATTTAAGAGGTTTTTTTTTTTCATATTCCACAGCGTTGGCTTCTCTTCTCCGTTTGTACTCATCTTGTAGATGTCTCCATAGGCCTCAGTGGTTTTTAGTTTCTGTCTGTTAGTGTTAATGTTATTTTACACACTGTGTGTTTTTTCATCTTTAAGTTTTCTTGTTAGGCTGACATGCTTGATATGTTTAATGAAAACAGCTTGATTCAGAGTTTTGAATTTCTCTTGAGCTGCAGATGGAGGGTAGTTTTCCATGGTGTAAACAATCGAATCCAGATTCATTTAACAGTTTGCTTGCTGTTTGTTTATCACTGATGCAAACTGAAATAAACTTTCTCCAACTAATTTTCCAGCTGTCATCTGTGCATTTGTGTTGTTCTTTATTAATTTATCATATCACCTGTTTCTGTCCTGAACATCACCTGTCATCAGGCTCTGGAGTATCTGTTCAAGTTTATCATCCAGTCTCGCATCCTTTACTCCCGGGCCACCTGCGGCATGGAGGAGGAGCAGTTTCGAACCAGCATCCAGGAACTTTTCCAGTCCATCCGATTCGTTCTCAGCCTGGACAGCCGCAACTCAGAGACTCTCATCTTCACTCAGGTGAGGCTGCAGGCTCTAAACACTCATACTGAGAGCAGCGTTTTTTCATCTCAGTGCTTTCTTCTTTTAAACCAAGAACACATCTGACTCTTAGCTCATTTAGTCACAAACTGCAGCGTCTTTTTTAACGTGCCTCACACAACAATTTAATTTGCTCTTAAAACATAAAGGCCATTAATATTTATTGAGTTTGGCTTAATCTTTGTGAGCTCTCTATCTCAGCTGTTTTGTATCAGTTGCTTTAATTTGACTTTTTCTCCTTCTACATCTCTTTCTACTTCCCTTACTTATTCGCTTCACCTGTTTTTTCAATCCCCCCTGAACTCTCCTTCATTGGGTCCCAATGTTTTTTTTTCCTGGACCTCCTTCTTACCCATAAACCACAGGGCTCCCAGCCTTGCCCCGGCAGTCAGGCTCCAGGCCCCTGCTCAGGGCCTGCTGGCCCATTAGCAGTAGTATCTGCACTGAGCCAAATCCAGACTCCTGTCCCAGGACAGGTACCTGGGAGCATCCCACCAAGCTGCTCTCAGGCCTGGAGCTCCAACGCTCTACGGCCGCCATCGCTGTCAGTAAGTAGACGACTGGAAGAAAGCAACAACTCCCAGTTTGTTGTTTGAAGCCCAAAGTTCTTGTTCATCTATCCAGCAGTTTGTGAGCCTTATGCATAAACGCCTTTACTGCTGCACCTCATGGTCACATATTTGAACACATTTCTGTTTGCCCTGCACCGATGAACCATACTCACTGGTCTACAAAGCCACTACATCACATCATGCCCACCTACATAAATCCACATCCCTTGTAACAACAGAAATAGGTCCATCAGTTTCTAAATGTTGAACCTAAATGTTAAAAATTCCAAAATTATTCATAAAACAAAATAAGATTTAAGTTTTTGTTTGTTTGGTTGGGTTTTTTTTCTGGTTGAACACTATGTTAATATTTTGGACGGCCCTGGCCAAAGTCTGAACTTGAATGTGACAGAAAACAGTGGAGGGAGCAAAAGATTAGGAAAGAAGGCCTTCCTTCCTCTAAACAAAGCTTGTCTCAGTAAAGAAACAATAAAATTAAACAGATGCCAGATTTTGAAAAGATCAATATTCTTTGTTAGTTGATGGTGTGTTCAGAAAAAGGTATTCAACTACTATACAGTCCAGTTAAATAAACGGAGATCGATGGATTTCAATCAGTCTGCATTTTATTTTCTTTGCAAAGTAAAAGAGAACATAATAGTCCAGTCCTGCTCTGGTCAGTCAAACTTTGTCTCATTAATTGAAACCCTGCAGGAAAACTGTGAAAGCCTCCACATATCGTTACCCAAAGAATTACAGACAGTTGGAATCAACACATAACATTATGAAATAATCCCTGAGAAAATCTAGCTTGTTATGAGAACCGTTATTTTCATCCCAAACACTCCCTAATAGGATGAACAACCCCTCTCCCTCAAACACCTTTCAGCCTTACAGCACTGAGGCCTGAAAGAATGAAACTCTCTCATAAATCAATATATTGAAAAGGGAATTAATAGGAGATTGATTTTTTTTTCTCACCATAATGGTAAAATTACTGGCTACATATTGCAGGACATTATTATTTTTAATAACTTTATTTCATAAAAAGATTGATGGATGAAGAAAAACTATTTCAAGTCTATAAATTTTGATCTAGTTCTAAATATTCAGGTGCTAAGCAATGGACTTACCTAAAAATAACAAAAAAAAAGGCTTTACTTTTTAGAGCTATTGATTTAGCTAATAAGAGATGCTATTATTTTTGTACCAATTTAACCTCATTTTATTCATTCTGTTTACTCTGTTAGAACTAAATGGATCATTATTGAGATACAACAATATATCTGAACAGCCTTTATCTATTAAGCCATGAACATGAAACCAGGCGGTGGCTTTAAAAAGATTTAAACCTCTGCAAAATGGCCATGTCGGGATAAGGCTGAAAAAAATTCACACAAAAAATTACAGCAGTTATGGATGATAGAGTTTCATCATGGATTATACAGAAGGGATTCGATTGGGCCATTATTATTTTTACCTACTTTTGTTTAAATAAAGCATTATACCTGCAGATGTGCAGCTCCATTCAGTCAGTCACTTTCCGATCTGTCAGATAATAAGGCTGTTTGGAGTTATCTCACTGTTATCAGTCCACTCAGATAACAATAACATGTAACATTAAACAATGAAATAGAACCAGCAACCTTTTGACTCACAAGTCTTTCAAGTAGTGTCATGTAGTAATTTTAGTATTTAAGTAAAATCAGTCTGATTGACCTCAACCTTTGGGTGCGGCAACTCAGAAACCAGAGAAACGTTATGTTTGCAACTAACTTCCCAAATTCTATCAACAGCATTGATTTTCTAATGTAAAAGCCAGTGATTGTGGATAATTATCACTCAGATAAGTTTTCCTATTTTTTTAAGTGTTCAGTTTTGGTTTAACTCTTGCTTAACTGAAAATCTTTATAAATGTTCCCCAACAGGTGTAAGGTTTTTCCCTCCTCTTTCCTTTCTGCTGTTTATCTTTTAAAATAGGTTAACAAAAAGTAATCTAAATGATTTATGCTGTTTCAAAGACATTTAAAGGCCACTTAAAAAAAAAAAAGTAGATTTATTAATGAGTCTAATATCATGCTGTGAAGTGGGACAAACTTGCATGAGCTGCACACCTGTGTGTGATGAAAAAAATTAATGACTTTTTGGATTCAGTTTTTCACAGTAACTTGGTTCTGCTCTTTTTGATATTTTTTACAGAAACCATGGGGCACCTTTCTTTCATCGCATTCTCAGAAACAGACACCATTTAACCCCTTGTTCTGTTTCTAGCATAAATCTTCATTCCCTCATCCGTCACCTGTGTCATTATTTAAATATCCACCTAATTTTCTTAATTTCTCTCTTCCTCTTTTCCTCTTCTTCAGGCGGCCCTGTTAAACTCATTCCCTGCCATCTTTGATGAGCTGCTGCAGATGTTCACGGTGCAGGAGGTGGCAGAGTTTGTGCGTGGCACTTTGGGCAGCATGCCGTCCACGGTGCACATTGGCCAATCAATGGATGTGGTGAAGCTGCAGTCCATAGCTCGAACTGTGGACAGCAGGCTCTTCTCTTTCCCTGGTGAATACTTTCTCTTATTGATCGGCTTAATTCTTATTTTAGTCTAATATTTCCAACATAAGACTAAGGTACTATGAATTATCATTTTAATTAGAATAAGCACCAACAAGTCAATGAAAGCTGTCTTTGAAAATTAAAAAAGATCCTTTGAAAACAAAACAAACGTGATAAGATTTATCAGATAAGTTATTGAATCATTGCTTGTCAATATTGGATTCATCTCAATAAATGACACATAATGAGGGGCTGTTTAACCTGTGCGTCTTTATGCCTTCAGAGTCTCGTAGGATTCTGCTTCCAGTGGTCCTTCATCACATCCATCTTCATCTGAGGCAACAGAAAGAACTGCTCATCTGTTCAGGGATACTCAGCTCCATTTTCTCCATCATCAAGAGCAGCTCCCTGGTAACCCATGTATACACATGAATAAAACATATGCAGAAAACACATCTGAGTTTTCACATGATATTTACATATTTATCTTAGAAGTTACAGAAACATTCAAACAGACTCAGCTTGAAGTTTCTTATTAGGTCCTTAAGTGGGCAGTTACATCATCAGACGGACACTACCTTTCAAAATAAAGTTTCTTTTTATTTTTTTTCTCATATTCAAAATATATATATATATAAAAAAAAACTCTTCAGTTCATTCTTCAGTTAATTTATATTTTACTGTGGCAACATCAACAACTATAACATACCTACCATCCACTGTTTGTGACACATCTGAATGATTTAATGCTGCATCAAAAACTATACAGATTAAGATATGAACCTAAATGTATCTACATTTATAAGCTTGTAAGAAGAATTAACAACCACTTATCACGGATAGGATAAATAACAAAACTGATTATTGATTAAACACCTATTCCCTTATGAGCTGAACTTTAACTTTGCCAAAAAACACACAAATGCATGAAGTGATAAATAAAAATGATGCAAATTCTACTATACAAACTAGTTGGTTACTGGGAATATTTTAGGACCAGGGGATGAATATTGGAAAAAAGTCAATAAAACCTGAAACTTCCAGGACGTGCTTACATGGTTTATTAAAGATAAAAGGAAAGCATTTACTGTAGTTCCTCACTCTCTTTAAAACCTAAGTCCTTTAGGTGATTATAGGGCATCTGATTTCTATCCCCTGCTTTAACCTAAGAACTACAAACCTTGTTCAGAACCAGACTTCATTTGTCACTTTTCTGCACCTACAACACCACAGTAATTGGTGAAACACTTCATATGTTCATTCTTCTCTTAGACCTGGTAATATATCTGCTTTTTTTTATTAAAATCAGTTTATTCCAAAAGCCCTTGGCCAGTCCATATAGTTGCAACATCAAAGGTGTTACTGTTGTTTCTACTAACATTCCTGCTTCCAGGATCTATTTAGGGTATTAGGATAAAGTGGGAGAATCGCTGAACCAACTTTCTACTAAGAACATGAGCTTTCTGAAAGACGCGGTGTTGGTTTTGACTTAGATTCGGTTTTATGAATCAGTCTGTAACTACAGACTATGCACAAGTCTATATCCTTCTTCCCACTGACAAAAGGTATTGTTTTTTTAACTAAAAGCGAAGTATTGGGTAAATGTGAGATGTTAGAGAAAGCAGGAGTTTTCACATAAATCTTATTAAAATTTCAATATTATTTATCTCTTTTGATATTTACCAAATGGCATTAAGGTAGCAACAGCAAACCTTGATTCATAATTTGACTTTATCTTCCTCATATTAACTTTCCTTTTCTGTCTTCCTCTTTCCTTTGCATGCACCTCATATATAATCACCCCCTCACTCAAATTTCTCAGAAATTTTTTTTCAAACTGTTTCCTTCACTCCACGTTTGCTCCCCATCTGTTGTTCCTCCAGGACACGTCGGTGCAGGAAGAGGTGGAGATGATGGTGGAATCTCTGCTGGACGTCCTCCTGCAGACACTTCTGGCCATCATGAGCAAGAGCCAATCGCAGGAGGCGGTAAGAGGTCAACGCTGTCCGCAGTGCACCGCGGAGATCACTGTTAGTAACTAACAATATGACTACTACTTCACCGCCCTCCTCCCTGATCTGACCCTCCACCCTGGTCATGCTGCCTCTCTGTTTAGGGCTGGGCAATATTAAACATGGTTCCCCTCAGTTCTTACAGTGATCTATAGTGCAGGAGGTTACAGGCTACTTTTTGACAAAGTTTAATACATTGAGGCTTTAATCTTGAGTATAGAGAATAAAAAGTAAAATAGTATTTCATATTGCCCTGTCCTAATCCATCCAGTCATCACTGCCATGCATCGTTACTGTTCTTATTAGACCCCAACCTCTTAATCATGCCTGGAATGCCTGCATGCCTCAATATTAGCATTTAATGTTTCTTGTGCCCCTACATCCTGTTTTATTATAGTGAGACTTATTTGCACCCCTTAAACAATTAACACTTTTTTATGTTTCCAAGACAAACCTCAATGTATTTTATTAGTATTCTGGACGTAACACACAAAGAAGGGCTTCGCTGAGGAGAAGAAAGGAGATGAAACACGGATTTAAGAACAGTTTACTGATAAAAAATATTATCAGGTTGAAAATGCATATTTACATTCCTTTGCTTTTATCCATTTTTCCCAAATTACCTTGTTCCCTAATCATTTTTGTTCTTTTTAAAGATCTTTAATCAAGACATGTTCAGGATAGGAGGTTTTCATTATTTGTTGCCATGAAGAAAAATATTTATAACAAAAGGAACCAGTTTGTCAGCTCCATAAATCACAACATCGTAGGAAAATAACAAAACACATTCAACACTATTTTGAGGACTCAAATAAATACAGTAATAAATAATTCCCCTTAGTTTTGGAGATCAGAGGTAAATTTAATAGTTGACCATAATAGACATACCGGTACTTTTTGTCCTCCACAGAAATGAATGTTGTCCTATGGCGGTAGTGTGTTGTTTAGGAACAAGCTTCTCATCTTTTCCCCCAATTGGTCCTTTTATGCCTGTGACTGATATGATTGGCTCACATGTCTGTCCCGTTCTTCCTTTATGGCAGGGGGAGTACGTTTCCTGCCTCCTTTCCCTTCTACGCCAGATGACCGACATCCACTTTCAACGCTTGATGGAAAATTTTCAAAGCAAGGATGAGCTCAAGGTACAACCTAAATACCACGTTGGTAATAACATATGAGACTCAAACCTGTTGAAGTTCAAATATATTTAATTACATGGTAATAGCATTTAGAAATGCTAAATTATAGGTGACACTAAAGCTTCTTTTTTTCCTCATCTCACAGGAGTTCTTGTTGAAGATTTTGTGTGTCTTCAGAAACCTGATGAAGCTCAGTATTTTTCCTCGTGACTGGAACATCATGAGGCTGCTGACCAGCAAGTAAGACACAGAAACAATCTGGGAGACAGCCGAGACATCCATCAGTGTTGAAATGGATAAAAACTTTAGACTAAGGAATGAACAGCAGCCACTAACACCAGTCACATCCTTGCTCTCTTTGTTCAGCATCATCCTGACCACAGCTCAGCAGCTCGCTCCAGCTTTGCACAAGAACTTTGCTGAAACAGACTTTGACTTCAAGGTACAGATTACAATAACACAGTGAGAATAACATGTTTGATTTGCCTTGAAAGTTAACTTTCTGCTGTTTTTTCTGTATGGTCGATCATAAATTTATCATAAAGAAACAGCTTTTAAAAGTAGTTGAATTTTCTCTGAAATTTTCAAAGCATGAGAACAATATGAATCAGCAAAAAGACATGAAAATCAGAATATTATAAAATTCTAATCTGTAATAAACTTACAAGAGGAAAAGACTATTTTGCCAAAGGGAGATAAATCTGCAAAACTCTGATGATCTTTTTGCATTTAACATCCTTAAACATTTATTTGGGTAGATCTTACTAGAGCTCACCATCTAAGGACATAAATAAAGCCTGTGCATCAATGCCTCTGTGTGTGCATGAGCAGGTGTGGAACTCCTACTTCAGTCTGGCCGTTCTCTACATCAACCAGCCGAGTTTACAGCTGGAGAACCTGAGTCCTGCTAAGAGGAAGAAGATCTTAGACAAGTGAGTAGACTCACACAAACATATTAGAAATATTTGAAATATTACAACAGTTACAGATTTTCCTATGTGCTGCAAGAAGCTACTCCTATCTCCTACTCCTCAAAGACTGCAAACACATTAAAACACTTTATTTATGTGAAAAAATCAACCTGTTTTCCAGGAAGGATCATTTCCCTCCAGATTTGATTGACATCTGAAATTCTCTTTGTTTCTAATACTCCATATAAAAGGAGACAAGACAGTTAATAGATATAGTTTGAACATCTCCACCTGTTTGATAATTTCAAAGGTATTGTGAAGGATTTTCTAATAAAAAAAAAAATGCACGTGTGAGAGCATGCACAAGCCTATTTCTCCTCGTGCACACTCTGTTTAAAAGTTGCTGTTCTCATAGCTCATACAAGCTTACTGTCAGAACCTCCGACGTAACCCCTAAATCCCTCAATATATATAGAGGGGGGACTAAATAGTGAACTTAGTTAACTTACCATTCAGACAGATGATCACTGCCCCGTTGGTCCACTGTGAGGTGCCTGCAGCATCTCAGGTGGCGACAGCCTATAGCGACGGTGGTGACAGCAAATCCCATAATGCTTTGCGAGGAGAGCTCTCTCCGTGCAAAGCATTCTGGGATATATACGCCTCTTCTGAGGCCTTTCTTTTCTTTTCATACACTTCTTAGACACTTTTTATCTTACGACCCTCGGCCAATTTTAGAGAACCTCGGTGAGGAAGGTGAGCTTCAATGACTGTCTGAAACTTTAGCTCACCACAGATATACGCCTGAAATAAAAGATCGTCCTCTATACCTTTAAATAATATTTATTTAAACTACCGGTAAAAGGAATTGACTGACATGTGACATTTGCGCCAGATGCAAATACTAATGAAAAATACACGACATTTAACACTGGTGAAAGAAATTTCAATACAACAGAAGGAGGATAATCGTTGCTAAATTTTAGGAAGGAAAATAACACTTATAATAATGAGCAATGTAGTCCTAAACTTTTTAAAAATGTAAAGTAATTATTATTTGATCAAATATATAAGGAAATAATTGGTTTTCTTCATTTTTTTGTATTTCCAGATATGGTGACATGAGGGTAATGATGACTTATGAACTCTTCAACATGTGGCAGAATTTGGGTGAGAATTGTTTTTATTATAGCCTGAATATTTATCAATCTTTTTGAGTAGCTGCTAGATATTTACTCACAGCTTTTATCACATCATGTAATGATTTCAGAGTTTTTGCTTTAAATGTTTACTAGTAGAATTGATAACTTATAAAATCAAATTTTAATGCACCTGTGCTTATTTTAGGAGAGAATAAGATCCACTTCATTCCCGGTATGATCGGACCGTTCCTCGGAGTGACGCTGGTCCCTCAGGTGGAGGTGAGAAACATCATGATTCCGATCTTCCACGACATGATGGACTGGGAGCAGCGCAAAAATGGAAACTTCAAACAGGTACACAGAGATGTGTGCAGACTCACATTTCCCATGATCATATCCAAGAAACAGAAGAGTTCTACTCTGTTATAAAACCATACATAGGGAGTTTGTTTCCCTCCCTTTGAATGTGCAGGTGGAGGCTGAACTGATCGACAAGTTGGACAGTTTGGTGTCAGAGGGAAAGGGTGATGAGAACTACAGAGAGCTGTTTGGGTTGCTGTAAGGAAAACAGAGTTTGTTTTTTACTCTTAACTCCCACCAGCTGACTTTTTAAACCCATCCATTCTGTCTCTCTCTGTGATAAAAGAAACTAACTCCCTATTCCTCTGCTGTAACTCTGCTGTAACTCTGCTCTCTGCTGTTTGCTTTGCTCTTTGCTGCGGGACTAGAACCCAGCTGTTTGGGCCTTATCCCAGGTAACCCTATCACATACACAGAGATCCTTACTGTTAAGATTATAACTCAAAACGTGCTAAACACACAGAAGTCTTCATGTGGTGGACTAAGTCTGTATGTTGAGTTTTAATGCTTGTGTGATCTCTGCTGATTGGAAACAATCAACAATTCCAATGAAGGGAAGACAATTGTAGGAAATTTATATTCATCTTGCAGAGTCAAAAGATAGCAGACATCCAAAGCGTACGGAGAGACAAAGGTTTGGTGAGGGGAAGCCTTCAGCAACAATTAAAGAACTTGGCATCAAAATTACTTTGATGCAAAAATCTAGTTTTCTGTTTTTTCCTGAGCAGATTTGGCATTTAAAACCTGTTAGATGAGTAAGCTCATTTCTCCTTTCGAAATGTAAGGGTTTAAACTTAAATTTGCTTTATGCACTGCTGCAACCAGTCAGGAAGAACTATCCCATTCAATTTAGCTTCTGTGAATCTTTGATTGGCTCTCTCTAATGTTCCCCATATTATACTTTTTATCTGAACACAAACAGTTTTATATTTTGTAATGGCCCTGATGAAAGTTACAGGCCTCCATCTGCAGATAAAGGTGTTCCCTGGTACCTAGTACTAGCTGATGTTGGAGTTGATGCCTCAACAGTTCATGATTATTTTTTTTTTTTACATAACTTAAAATAGTAATTTTCATATACAGGAATATGGATATGAAACCAGATGAAAAAAGTAATAGCAGAGTTTTTAGCTTGAATATTAGTTCAGAAAGAGAAAACTTTCAGAGGTTTTTCCAGTGAGGAGGAACAAAGGAAATGTTGCCTGAGAGCTGCAGCACTACTCCCCTAACTTTTGGAGAGGATGGATGGTTCATCCAGTTTTTTGTTGTTGTTGTTTTCTGATGATGATGAAAAATCCATAATTTGTACATACAGTACTAACATCTAGGAAGCTCAGCAGCTTTTTCTGCTCTGGTGATCTTTGTTGTAAGAGTATCAGTTTTATTATATTATTCCAAAAGCTATCAAATATGATTTAACCTTAATCATTATAGAAAGCTGTTTATGGCTAAAAAAAGTAGTTTGTTGATTACTTTAAGATATTTTCCTCATGTTGCCATCAAGGATAACAAGTCATCTACTGTATTAATGGTGGATACATATATATTTAAAAAAGCAAACTGAGATTCTTAGTATGCTTTACACTTAACATTTAATTTCAGTTTCCTGATGATAAGATGATGATATGTTCACTTTCATATCATGATAAAAAAAAAATCTATTTTTCAAAATGACCCAAACTTAATTTCCAACACCAACCTGTGAGTTTAAAAACATTGAATAACATTGAATATTAATGGTTTTCCCTCATTTCCAAATAATTACTGATCCTGTTCTTCCATGGAGTCCTTTACTTTTAGATTACATCAGAAAAACAAACTGCAGAAATTCATGTGTCTATTCAGGAAAATTGAAAACTACTAATTGTATGATATTTACATTTTGTGATATTTTTCACATAAGCTCAGTCTTAATGGAGGTTATGTTTGAGTTAAGATTCAATTTCAAATCAAAATCAGTTTCTTAAAGGCAGATGTAGAAATGGAAATTCAGTTTTCAAGGATGTCAGATTGCTCTTTAGATTTGTCACCAGCCTGAAATGGTAACAGCTTCTGTTTTGCCCATTGTTCTGACTGGTTCATGTTTTCTTCTCAGTCTTTTGGAGAAGATTGAGCAGGAGACGTGGAAAGAAACAGGAATCTCATTTGTTACGTCGGTCACACGGTTGATGGAGCGGCTGCTGGACTACAGGTGAAATACAATATAGTCTCTGTGAAAAGTACTTTAAATCTACATCCTTTATATAGGTGTGCAGATCATTTTAAAAGTATATAAGGGAAACCAAACATTTACTAAAATAGAAGGGTTAACTTTAAATGTTATTGTTTTTTTAACAGGGACTGTATGAAGGGAGATGAGACAGAAAACAAGAAGATTGGCTGCACAGTGAATCTTCTTGTAAGATTAAGCAAAGCTCATATTTTGCCTAGTTAGTTATTACTTTGTTAAAAATAAAAGGAATGATTATTTTTATTCTGCAGAATTTCTACAAGTCAGAAATCAACAAAGAGGAGATGTACATCCGTTATATCCACAAACTGTGTGACATGCATCTGCAGGCTGAGAACTACACTGGTATGAAAAATCAAACCAATGTATGCAGAAATAAAATGTTAAGAAGGTGTTACTAATACTGTCTGATCGGCTGCAGAGGCTGCATTCACCCTGCTGTTGTACTGGGAGCTGCTGCACTGGGACGAGCGACCAGTTAAAGAGTTCCTGCATTATCCTGCTCAGACTGAGTGGCACCGGAAGGAGGGTCTCTGCCGCAAAGTCATCCACTATTTCAACAAGGGAAAGGTTTGTTCTCACACGCAGTCTGTCCGAAAAATCGACAAGCCTATTCAAGATGACAGCATATAAAGCTCAGTCATGTTATCACGTCAGCCTTGGAGGTGATGCAAATGCTCAATTAATAACCCCTGATCCATATTGCAATCCAGGTTTAGGATTTTTTTAAGGGTTCTTTAAAATGTTGCCATTGAACTGAGACTTTCCAATTGTGAGGTGAGCCTCCCCTAGGGGGCGCCAGAGCTGTAGAAATAAATAACTGAAGATATTTGGCCAACAGAGACAAACCTGTGGCTGAATGAAATCCAGTTCCCCAACCTCTCCGTAAACACGTTAGAAATAGGCCTATTCATCAAGCTGGTCCCATCATATATTATGACTCATGGGACATGACTTCTATTTCACCATTATTTGGGTTTAGGTATAAGTCCTGTGAAGTTAGGTTTAATAGATGGCAGACTGGTGAGGAGAATCTGCAACCACAATATATATGATAAATCACAGAATATGGTGTTTATTGGAATTTTCAAAGGATTTCTGTGGGATGAGCTGCTTGGTAGAGCTCTGTGTTCTATTAATGCTTTCTAGTTACTGGTGTTTTGCCTCTTTAAGGAACAAGTTAGGATAAATACCTAAATAAAAGCAACTAACAGTTTTATTCAAGGTTTAATTGCTATGATAAGTGATATATTTGAAATATTTCTGCTTTTTTATTTTACACAGTAAGTTAAGTAATGTAAATGTAACCATTATTTAATTTTTAGTTCATATTTTTTCAGAAATAAATTCAGCTTTTGATAAAAATATAAATAAAATATTTATCTATGTGGATTTTTTTTTATCTCTAGTGTTGGGAATATGGGATTCCTCTCTGTAGAGAACTGGCTTTCCAGTATGAATCTCTCTATGACTACCAGAGTCTCAGCTGGATACGGGTGAGCTCCATCAGAAACCATGATCATCATTAATCCAATAACACATACTATGCTTAAGAAGTATGTATAGAGTTTGTTTTGATCAGCAGACATAGTAAAGTTTTAGTATGATTGTTACAGTATTACACTTTAACATTTCTTTTGCATTTAAGTAATAATTATTTCATAATTATTTCAATATTGAGTGTAATATATATATATATAATCAAAATATTATGATATGATTGCGATTTAATTTATAATTTTATAGTTCTTTCAATGAGGTTATTGTAAGATGTTTCCATTATGATCTGCGTTTGCAGAAAATGGAAGCAGCTTATTATGACAATATTATGGAGCAGCAGCGTCTGGAGCCGGAGTTCTTCAGGGTGGGATTCTATGGCAGAAAGTTTCCTTTCTTCCTCAGAGTGAGTCCAATGTTTGGAAGAATCAAACCATTTTATTGCTCATTCAAGTCGAGCATGAAAAGGTTCATTATATTGAAAAATTTGCATTTCCCATTAAATATCTCATCACAATTGAACCTTTGTTTTTTTTATTTTCTTTCTCTTTCACACCAGAACAAAGAGTTTGTCTGTCGTGGCCATGACTATGAGAGGCTAGAAGCCTTCCAGCAAAGGATGCTGGGAGAATTCCCACAAGCCATTGCAATGCAACACCCGAATCAACCTGATGAGGCCATTCTGCAGTGTGATGCACAGTGTATCCTTCAGCCATAATGCTGCAGCATCTTCACATATATATTAAATAATATTAACGAGAACTGGGTCTGAACTCCACATGTCTGATTAGATCTTTGACCTTCTGGGCTCAGACCTCCAGATTTACGCTGTAACACCGTTTCCAGAAAGCGTCACTGTCCTTCAGATGGACAGAGTTCCAGACCGTATCAAGAGCTTTTATCGAGTGAACAACGTTCGCCGATTTCGTTATGACCGTCCGTTCCACAAAGGACCCAAAGACAGAGAAAACGAGTTTAAGGTAAACACCAAGGAGTTTAACTCATACGACTTTATTACACATATACTGCTCTGTAAAAACAAAGTTCATCTTTTGAATATTGTATGCAAATACTACTATTTTTTTATGTAAACTAATTTTTCAAACAAAATATATATCTCTAAATGATCCAATGTTAACCTAAAAGACTTCCAAGTTAAACATGCCATAACAGTTTTCCACAACAGTGTCAGAGACACTGTTGTGGAAAACCTTTAAGCTGGATTTGGACGCAAAAAGATTTCCTGAGCTTTAAACATCACAAGGAGCACTGTGCAGGTGATAATATTGAGAATCAGACCACTGTGAATCTACAGAGACCTGCCGCCCCTCTGAACTTTCAGCTCAAACAAAGAGATGAGAGATCTTCCGCTGAGGTGGGAAACTCTGTCCAGACAACAATCACTTGTCCACAGAACAAATCTAGACATTATGGAAGAAAGTTGTTTCTTGAAGACATCCATAAAAAGTGGATTAGGCATGCCAAACAGGTGGAAGAAGGTGCTCAATTAAACTAAAATCGAACTTTTTTGCAACAATGCAAAACATTTGTTTGGCGTAAAAGCAACAAAACTCCCCATCCTGAACACACCAGCCCCACTGTCAAACATGGTGGTGGCTGCATCATGGTTTGGGCCTGCTTTTCTTCAGCAGGGACAGGAAGGAGATGGTTAAAATTGATGGAAAGAGGGATGGAGCCAAATACAAGACCTTTCTGGAAGAAAATTTGTTGGGAGTCTGCAAAATACCTGAGACTGGGATGGAGATTTATCTTCCAACAAGACAATGATCCAATTCATAAAGCCAAATCTACAATTGACTGGTTTCACAGATAAACATATCCAGGTGTTAGAATGGTCAAGTCAAAGTCCAGACCAGAATCTAATCAAGAATCTGTGGAAAGAAGGAAAACTGCTGTTCACAAACGCTCTCCATCCAACATCACTGAGCCTCAGCTGTGGAGCAATAGACAAAAATGTCACTTTCTCAATCTGCAAAACTGATAGAGACATATGATTACAGCTACAATGAGTTGCAGCTGTAATCATAGCAAAAAGTGGCTGTACAAAGTATTAACTGAAGGAGGCTAAATTATTTTGCATACCCAATTTTTTTTGTTTTTTTATTTGTTTAAAAAGTTTAAAATATTTACCCAATAAATTTTATTCTATTTCTTGATTGTGTCCCACTTGTTGTTGATTCTTCACAAAAAAAGAAAAAGTTTAAGGCATAACTTGTGCAGGGAGGTTATAGATTCAGTCAATTTATATTAGTTTGTGTTTTGTTTTATTTTTCAGAGTCTCTGGATAGAAAGAACGACTCTGATCCTCACACACCCTCTGCCAGGAATTTCCCGCTGGTTTGAGGTAGAAAAGAGAGAACTGGTGAGTGAACTAAACATCTTCCTATGCAAAATGACTCCCACTGTTAATAGATCAGCACCTTATTTCAACAGTTGGAGAAAATTGCTTGATTATAATCCCACAAACCTACAGATGTGGTTTGCATTTTAAATTAGAATATTGTTAGTTTATTGTAAATTTGTGCTGTGAAACTCTGTAATTGCTTTTTACTATAAGATCCCTGAAGTCTAAAAATCTGAGGAATAAAATTCTGCAGTTTTCAAAGACTGGATAAAAAAAAAGGAATTACAGAAATATTTTATTTTATTTGCTGACAATAGTCCCAGTCCTTTTTCCTAAAAGTGAAACATTTAAATCTGTATCTCTGAGTTTTGCTGCACTTTGACTAGAGCAGCCAATGGGAGATATTTGACTTTGTTTACAATATAAAATCTTATATTTTACATTTTATTTTATAAAACAAGTTAATCCATACACCTGTAATTGTTTCATTTAGAGGGAAAATACACATTGGTCACGTAAGGGCTTTAAAAAGTAATCATTTTGGAACTGCGGCTGATAAAGGATGCTTCATTTAGTCTTATGAATTT
>NW_015150864.1:726989-731184 GCF_000732505.1 Cyprinodon variegatus
ATCCATTTCTCTGATTCCATCATCCATCCCAGGTGGAGGTGAGTCCGTTGGAAAACGCCATCTCTGTGGTGGAAAACAAGAACCAAGAGCTGCGGACTCTGATCAGTCAGTACCAACACAAGCAGCTGCACGGGAACATCAACCTGCTCAGCATGACGCTGAATGGAGTCATCGACGCTGCTGTGAACGGAGGCATCGCTAGATACCAGGAGGTTGACTAAAACAATCTTTAAAAAACAAACTCTGTAATAAGAGTTAATAATTTTTATTTTTAGGTTTTATTTTGGCTGTCTGGTCATTTCAAGATTTTAAAGAAAAAATCTTTTATTTTTTTAGTTTCATTATGAAGCACAAGAGCTGATAATTTGATCATTTATAACTATTTAAAAATAGCTTTCCTTTAAATTTTTTTAAAGGTCTGGTTCTTAATTTTGTTAAAAATTGTAATACAGCATTCTAAAAGTGTAATAGCTCAATACAAACATTAGCAGAAACCCTTCAGTAAGTATAAAATTACCTTTTTTTCCTTTTTTGTTTTTTTCACCAGGCTTTCTTTGATAAGGATTACATCACCAGCCACCCGGAAGACACAGAGAAGATCACGCAGCTCAAAGACCTCATGCAGGAACAGGTCACACAATATTTACATTTTTATTATTTCTGTCACATACGTTTTTATCTAAGCATCTTAGCATCTTTTTCAGGAGAAAAGAGGGCAAGACGATTCAGAGTCACACATTCAACGTTAGATAATTACATTGAAATGCATAAACCAAAAAAAACAACGTAATGACAATAGAACTTTGGGGGAAAAAATTACGAATTCAGTGAATTGCTAAAGTCTAGCTAAGAGGAGAGTCAAGAATTTTTATGTAAATGCTGTTAAAGTTGTAGGATCATTTCCAGCCTCCTTCTGTAACATGTTGATGTGGCCTGGGCAAGGCACTCTCACTTTATATTACCTGCCAGTCGTCATGTANGTTGATGTGGCCTGGGCAAGGCACTCTCACTTTATATTACCTGCCAGTCGTCATGTACTGTAGGTGAATAAATGTGTGGATCTTTTTGAAGTCTGACTTTGAGTAATGAGTATACCTGGAAAAGCTTTATATAAAATTCATCTTGGTCTTTTTCGTTTCTATTAATACTGTAAAAAGACAGACTGCTTAAAAGGGCCTATATTATGCAGAATAAATAGTGGTGGGCAGAATTTTTTAAAATCTAGATTAATCTCACTATAATCTTGGAATTAAACTAGATCAAAATCACTCATTTGAATTCTGCCAAAGAAATTCATATGTGTGTGCTTCCTAAATAAGTAAAAGTAAGTCTTTGAACAGGTTTCCAAAGCAGATGGTTGGAAACCTGTTCAATATGTTTTCCTGAAGCAAACTTGGTGTCTTTATTGCTGCATCCATGTTTAACATGTTCTAAGATTCAGGCGGAGTTTCAGGGTCAGACATCATTAAAGCATCACACAGAGCCATTTGCTTTCGAAAAAGTTAATCAACAAACATCCTTCATAGCCACAATCCTTTTCCAAAATTAACAACTCTGCTTTCAGTAGTGATCAATTGTTTCTTTGCAGCACAGCAGTGCTTTCATTGATAAACTCAGTCAGCTGATTTTAGTCACAGCCTGCTGGCTACTTTCTTTGTTCGTCTGTGAGTGAACGACTGGATCCCCCAACTTTGCGCTTTTGTTCAAATTATCAGTGAAGTTTTTCTACTTGATACGGCTACTCTTGCTAAATAATAAGTTCCCAAAAATAAAAAAAAAATCCAAAGTGGTTTTTAGGAGGAGCTTTTCGACTCACTTGAATATAAAAAGCACTTTTTTGGTTTCAGAAGGTGTTTTCCTTATTTATTGATGGTAGAAAAACTGTTTCACTCTTTCACCAAACAATCAGATCAACCACAGCAGCTGCTTCTCCTTGTTAATCACAACAGGAGGAGGGAGAAATACGATAAATACAGTAAATAAATAATAGATCTACCATTCACACAACCTTAGATCTTTGATTTAGCAAAAAAGAAATTAATCTATTTTCACAGTACGCTTACACGTGTTGGAAAACTGATTCCTTCTCACCCCGTGCTAAAATATCAAGGTGAAAGTTATCATTAGTATAGATCCAGCTCCTAACCCAACTGTGAGAATAAATTAACAGTGATATTTTTCCTATCGCCCGATGAGAGTCTGGCGTTAACACTGATAACAGCCCACCACTAAAAATCAACATTCTCCCCTTTAAACTATGTTGCAAAACTATTCCTCCATCAAAATCAGGCATTAAGTTTTTTGTTTTTGTTTTTTTTTTTAATTCATGCACCTCTAAGTTATCACTATAAATTCTGCTGTCTAAATTTATGATTTAACCAAAAATATCTATGTCATAGAGTATGAATCGTCTCATATTGGTTTTCTAATCATGACAATGAGATCATTGCCCTTAAATCGCCTCCACAGTCACCAGATCTGAATCCAATAGAGCACATTGGGGATGTGGCGGAATGGGAGATTTACATCATGGGAAACGCAACAAACCTAAACATTGAAGAGATATGTTATACTGTAGATTATATCCTCTAGAGGAGATCAACTCTAAGGATAGAAAGACCAACTTTGTCTTAGAAGGAATTTCTGGAAAGTAATGTTTATTTAACCATATACACTGTGGTGAAGTAGATGGTGGTAGTACAAGATGGAGAATAGTTACAAAAATNTGTAGGTGAATAAATGTGTGGATCTTTTTGAAGTCTGGTATACTCAAAAAGGTATACTCATTACTCTTTTAGTAATGAGTATACCTGGAAAAGCTTTAAAACTGTAAAAAGACAGATTGCTTTAAATGGCCTATATTAGGCAAAATAAATAGTGGTGGGCATAGAGGTTTTTAAATCTAGATTATTTCTCACTGTAATCTTGGAATTAATCTAGATCGAAATCGCTCATTTTAATTCTGCCAAAGAAATTCATTAATAGTGTGTGCTTCCTAAATAATAAGTAAAAGTAAGTCTTTGAACAGGTTTCCAAAGCAGATGGTTGGAAACCAGATCACAGATCCATTTGCTTTTGAAAAAGTTATAAAAACGTCCTTTCATTTATAAACCCAATCAGCTGATTTTACTCACCTTTCACCCGCTGGCTTTGTTCGTCTGTGGGTGATCGGCTGGATCCCCCAACCTTGCGTTTTTCTTCAAATCATCAATGAAGTTTTTCTATTTGTTACGGCTACTCTTGCGACCTAATAAGTTCCCGAAAATCAAAACAATGCCAGAGTAGTTTTTAGGAGGAGCTTTTCGACGCACTTTTTTGGTTTCAGAGGGTGTTTTCCTTACCTATAAAATTAACAGAAATAATCTACAAGTTGACTTACAAAAAATTTAAATATAAATGTTAATTGTTGGTAGAAAAACTGTTTCACTCCCTCACCAAACAATCAGATCAACCACAGCAGCTTTTTCTGCTTGTTAATAACAGCAGGAGGCGGCCTGACGAGTAGGAGGGAGAAATATGATAAATACAGTAAATAAATAACAATAGATCTACCATTCACACAACCTTAGATCTGTAACATTAATAATTTAGCAAAAAATAAATTAATCTAATTTCACAGTATGCTTACACAGGTTGGAAGACTAATTTGTTCTCACCCCATGCTAAAATATTACGATGAAAGTTATCATTAGTATAGATCCAATATTTTTCTATTGCCCCATGAGAGTCTGGCGTTAATGTGCTGCGTTAACGCCAAAAACGGCCTGCTAAAAATCAACATTTTTATTTTTAAACTGTTACTATACCATTCCTCCATCAAAATCAGGCAACATTTTTTTAGTTTATTTATGTTGCATTCATGCACCACTAAGTAATCCTGATTAATTCTGCTTTCTGAATTTATCTTTTAATCAAAAATACTTCTATGTGATAGAGTATGAATCGTCTCAGATTGGTTTCTTGATCATGACAATGAGATCATTGCCCTTAAATTGCCTCCACAGTCACCAGATCTGAATCCAATAGAGCACATTTGGGATGTGTTGGAATGGGAGATTCACATCATGGAAATTAGAAATACCAACTTTGTCTAAGATTTAGAAGGAATTTCTGGAAAGTAATGTTTATTTAATCCATATACACTATGGTTAAGTAGATGGTGGTAGTACAAGATGGAGAATAATTACAAAAATTA
>NW_015150864.1:732292-742655 GCF_000732505.1 Cyprinodon variegatus
ATGTTGACTCAATTTGTTAACAAAAAAAAAAAAAACATTTTTTATGTGTAGGTCCACATCTTAGGGGTCGGCTTGGCTGTGCATGAGAAGCTGGTGCACCCAGAAATGCGTCCGCTGCACAAGAAGCTGATTGATCAGTTCCAGATGATGAGGAGTAGCCTCTTCCATGTGAGTCCACATTAATGTCCACAATCTCTATTATCTCACAATAATAATTCTGTTTTGCTCTTTATGATGAAGCCAACCTGAACCAACTGTATGTCTGGAAGAAGATTTATTTATTTGCATGTCATAGTGGGCCTAATTAGTTGGTTCCTTAAAGTGGAGGTTTTCTGCCTGAAGCAAACATCACAGCTCTGGATCTGAACTCTGTCAACCCTGAACATTTAACCTCCTGAATTTATAAAATGATTCCTTCAGCTTTTACAATCCAGCTTTTTTTTAAATGGATGTCTCTAGGATGCCTTTCTAAGTAATATTCTTTGCTTTTTACCACAGAGTGTGTCCCAGCAAATGAACAGTATGAATAATCGGAGCAGGGCTTCTATGTTACCTTTCAGGGTCCACCTGGTTTTGATAAGTCAGGTTCAGGCGTCAACAGAGGAATCCTGACCTCTCACAACCCAATGAGCCCAGAGAGCTTCAAACTCATGCACCGACACAGGTCTGCAGCAAACACACTCACACAGAAAGGCTTCAGCTCTCTTTGGATGTTTAACACTATACGGTTATTTCAATTTATAGTCATTCAAAGGCTGCCATACTCATCTATCCCACAGCCATGTTTTCACATCCTCATCAATGATAACTGTGGTTCTGCAGGTTAGGGTTCTTCAGTATCTTTGGAGCAATTATTAATGGAGAGAAAATGGGAGTTAAAGATAGCTGTTCCAGTTTACACTGAAATACGACATGTTTAACTTGAAAATTAAAATGTATGTACATTATACTACAAAAAATAAGAATGCAACCAATAGAGTGGTTTTGAACTCTGGGAAAAATATTTTGTAACACCTTCCACTGTGAGGTATTTAAATCCTGCCTGATAGTGAACATTCTGGGATTTCTCTCTTTATAAACCTGATTAAAGCTTATGATCAGAGAAGCTGTTAGAAGATATTACAGCCTAGAAGATGTGTATCGGGCGTTTGTGTCCTTTTAGTTGCTCCCATGTCACAGGTCGCCATAGCAAGTCATTACAACTTTCTCAAAGTCTTAGAAAAGTTTTCCATAGGTCCCTTTCCTGATAAAACCAGGATTTGAAACCAGGTCCCCAATATTTCTTTCTAAAACTTTAACTAATTCACCCTGGGGGCTGTTTGTATTGGACAAAATATCACTGGGGGAACCATTAACTTCCTTAGCTTTGTTACTTTGTAATCTTTTCTTCCCTGCTTTTGCTGTGCAGGACAAAAATACAGCATTAATTCAGAGTAGGCAAGTAAGGCGTTTTAATGCCTTATAATTAAAAGGTTGAATTATTTTAAAACACAGCTTCTCTTATTGATTCTTTTCCATCTCTATTCACTGCTGCCATCCGCTGATTCTCATTCATGATCTAATCTGTTTGTGTTTAGTTTCTATCACTCGCTGAACTTAAACCATTTTTCTCTCTCTCTGTCTGTCATTCCCAATTGATTTAACTCTGTTTTTGGTCCATTGGATGCTCTGGAATGTGATTTTTTTTTTAAACTAATTAACTTGCATGTATATTTTGGATGTTTTTTTTTTTTGCCTCTTTCTGCCAATTATTTTTGCTCTGCGATCTGTATGGCCCCTCTGCCTGTGGTTTCTACACCCCCCATCCTTCCTTTTTGCATTTCCTCCACACTTTTTCCCCCTTTGATCCCTTTCATTTAAATTATTCCTGGTTGTATTCCCTCTCCCAGTCCCATTGCTGTTTTGACTCCAGTGCGCATTTCCTCCCCTTCTCTTTCCTCTAACTCCAGTGAGGCAGGAAATCTGCTGATTCTGGCTGATGGCATGGTGGTGGAGAACCCTGAGGACTTCTATCGCATGCAGGTCAGTTTTTAGACGCCATTTATATATATTAAAATAAGCGAAATAAACAAACAAAAAAAAATCTTGTCCTCGTCATCTTACGCTTTATTCTGGACCAGAGACTCACAGACTTCCCTTTCTCCAGACACCTCCTCCAGCTTTAGTTTCAACGGTTGTTAAAACTCATATATTACAGAATTACATCTTTATTTCTCTCTTTAGGCGAGTCCCTCCTCCTCTAGTCTTAGCTCCACCCACTCTGCGCCTCCTCAGATGATAAACTCTGTCTCTTCCACAATGAGAGGTGAGCGCCTCAGATCCATCAGGGCTGTTACAGCATCAGGTTTCCTCGTCTGATACACCAAATAAAAAAGAAAATGTTCTTTATTATCCTTCTGCTAATTATTTTTTCTCCTTGCCAACCACATCATCCATGTTTGACCCCAGTGGGCTCTCCTTCTCTGCCAGACAAGTACAGGCACAACAGAGAAATGTTGATGCTGCTTCCACCGCACAGAGAGAGGCCGAGCAGCGCTATGTACTCCAACATTACAGAGAACGGACAGGTACAGACAGGACTGTGATGGTTCATGGTGACTACATCACGTCTGAAGAGTAGCTCCACTTTTCCTTTATTTTCCAGCTCTTGATCCCTCACTTGTAATGACATATAGACACCTCACTGACTCACTATCTTAGCTGCATTCTTAAAAAATGAAAAATTGCATTCTTCATAGTCACAGATGGTCACAGATAGCCCTCTATAAAATCTTTCCTTGAAGGGTAACAGCTTTATATCATCTGGTAGCCTTATTATTAGAGCAGCCATTAATTGCTTTTCATTAGTTTCTGCCTTTTTTCCAGCCACCAAACTTTCAGAGAGCTTTGTTTCATCAAGTAATCGGTCCCTGTAAGCCCTGCAGTGACCCCAACCTCTCAGTGGCTGAGAAAGGTAACCGAACATACATCCCAATTTAGAAAGTATAATTAAGACTTAATTTGAGCCCTTTTAAAATATCCTCCTATATCTTCTCTGCAGTCCTCACCACTCCTAGCAGTTGGAGTTTGGACAGTGGCACCAGGGAGGCCCTGCCTTTCCTCTCCTCCCATGTTGGCAGCGTGATGGCTCCACCGGTTCCACCTCGGAACGTTCTTCATGGTAAGAAACTGTTGAAGGGGATGGCTCATGGTGACTATATCACATGTCAGACGTAGCTCCACCTCTCCAAATTTTTTATCCATCTCTTGGTCCCTTATCAGTAATGACATAAAGACACTTCACTGACACTATATCTTATCAGTGTTCTTTAACACCGAAGCAACTGTTCAGTTAATTTCCTCAGAGTTCCTTTCAGGGCTTACTTGTAAATGGTAATGTGAGATGTTCATGCATAAAGCAGAAGTTTTGTTCTTTTTACATTTCATCTCTTGCAGTTGAAGCTGCAAAAAATAGCCTACAGTCTCCCTGCTGAATGTTGGGGATATTCTTTATGCTTTGCATTTGGAAAACCAGAGGAATGTTATATATAGATAGTTGTTAGGTGGAGAAATGGAAGTTGGACAGAATTGTACTTTTTAAACGTGGACAAACAGGAACCCTTAAAACAATACTTTTAAAGAACAGGTTCAATTATCACCTCTTCATTATAAACTCCTCCTCCTCCACCTCTCTCTTCTGCACTGTATTGTCTCCTCTCTTTCCGACTCTGTCCTGCTTCCTCGAACCTCTCTCCTTCCTCCATCCCCTGAGATATTTGGATCTCTCAGTCAGTCCTGCTGTGTCTCCCCCTGTAGGGCAACACCTGTCGATGCACTTTGACGCTTTCCACCACCAGGTCAGCGACCTCCCTCCAGCTCTCCCTGCGCGCTCCTTAAGAAAGGTACCCTGCTGGTCCTGCTAGTGCTCCCAGTTCCCTCTATTAGTTTGGATGTTTAAACATCTGTCTGTCTACTCTCCTTAAGAAACACATGAATATTTGTATTGAGGGGTTATTTTTATCTTCATCTATAAATGCTTTTCTCAGTAGTAACTGAAGAGATATTCTTAATAACTCTGAAATGAACAGGTTGATGAGACTCAACAACTTCATGTTATCTTTAGATACTTTGGATCCTTTTTAACCAGTTGATTAAAAAGGCAGATTGTGAATTCTTTATTCTGTCGGTCCTTTTCATTGATTCTGGATAGACCCAGTCAGTGGTGACTGTGTGCAGATAAATGTGTTTTCTTTGTCTCCAGTCTCCCCTGCACCCTATACCTGCCTCGCCCACCAGTCCACAGTCCGTCCTGGATGGCAGTAACTCCACACTCTCAGGCAGCGCCAGCTCTGGAGTCTCCTCCCTTAGTGAGAGCAACTTTGGTTGCGCCACCTCCTCCTCAGAACCCCCAGCCAGCCGCACAGACACCCTGGAGTCCGCCCCCAGCAGTCAGGCCTGGACCACCGACCAGGAAGACTTGGACTCTCCTTATCAGCCCGTCAGGTACAGCATGTCTGAGCCAGACGTCCTGGAGGGAGTTAAATCTCCTCCCTGCCGCAGCAACTCTGCCCCAGGAGGAGTCAACCCGGCCCAGGTGGCCTATCAGATCCAGTCTCAGGCTCCAGGATTGAGCTGCTCTGGAGCTCCACAGCCCCAACAGCAGGATGGGCTGCAGCAGCAGCAGCACCTGTTTTACCACCACCACTTTCATCCACACTACATCCCCCACAATCCTCCGCTTTATCATCTCCATGAGCCCCCTCCTGCTGTGCCTCCTAAACCCTACCTCAGAGAGGGCTGCATTCCTGAGGAGGACCCACTGATCACGCAGTCCGGACCACAGCGCCCTCCTGTACCTCGACCAATGCCACGCAAGATCTCCCAGCCCATAATCGCAGCAACCAAGGAGGAACAAGCTAAGGTGGCGTGGGAGCACGGCATCAGTGAGGAGTGAGGTCTGGAAATGGCTCAGAGAAACGGAACAGGAACTGCTTGTTGATCAGAAACATGAGAGGGAACCAAACTGGATCAGAAACAATCTGATTCTCCTCTGAGGTCCTGCAGGAACCACTGATTGTTCAGCTGATCTGTTTTCTCTCAGACTGTCCTGTACAGGCAGCTGACATGTTTCAATATCTGAACATTTTCCTTTCATCTCTGGATAAACTGATGCAGCCTCATTCAGCATCCATCAGGATACAGAGACATTTCCAAATGCTGCCACTTCCCCAAAACTGTACAGATGTTACTGATTCGAATTTTATTTACAAAAATAATCAAACTTCATCCTACTGATAGGAATTTAAAAAACTAAAGTTTGTACAGGATTTTCTTTCCTTTATACCTCTCTCTGATGATAGCAGGTAAATGGCACTTTAAGAAAGGAACAGAGAACCATAAGATGTTTCTTTCTATTAATATATAGAAGTTTTACTTTCCATATATTGACAGGAAAAAACTGATGAAGCAAAAGTTTTTTTTAAGAAAATCAGATGAAAAATCTAAATTATTATGATGTAATGATTGCTTTTTTTGGAAGCCTAGAACAACCAACCCAAAAATAAACTGAATCACTGATTAATCTGCTAAATTTAAAGACAAATTTCAACCTTGATGGAACTTGTCCCGTGGTATTTTTGTAAAAAAATAAGTAGTATATAAAGTTAAATGATATATAATTTATATTTAAAGTTTATACTTAAGGTTGGAGGTGAAGTTGGTGTAGAATTGTGCAAAATGATGACTTTCTCAGTCTGAATTAGCAGCTTGATAATCAGGAACTTATTGGAAAGGTGGAGAAAAGCCTCATAAACAATACAAGAAATTCAGTTTTGAATCCCATTTTACTGAAAGCTGTGCAGATGTACTGGATTAGTTTTGTTTTAGATGATGAGGGTTCTGCTGTTGAACCTGTAAATACATGTATAGTTTACTGTGCAGGGGCATTTAAAGAGAATATTAGCTACAATAAATATACACTTTATCATTTTTACGGAAGTAACAACAGATTCTTTCTTAAATCAGGGTGATGTTTGTATGCATGTTTGCTTTCTGAAGTCTGACACTAGAGCAGAGATGGAGAGCGGTCCACAGAGGTGAATACCTGAAAACAACCACAGACCAACTGTCACTGAAGCTCTTGTAGTTTAGGAGAAGCAGCTCTCGAAATCAAGGTTTCTACTCATAAATGAACATGTTTGTTTATATTTTGTTTGCTGTATTTTTAAGAAACAGAAGATTTGATTTAAACCTGTTGATGCCGTTTTTACTTTCATTCAGTCTCACTGTCTGCTGTAAATAGTTCATTTGAACTCTGATTTGTTCTGAACAAACATCCTGTACTCTAGATGTTAAGGATCAACTTTATTGGTTTCTGCAAATGAACATTACAGTGAAACTTGACCTCTGCATTTAACCCATCCCTTCGGGAGCAGTGGGGGGCCCGGCTCAGCCTGGGAGCAATCTGGGTTCTGAGAGTCCTGCTCAGGGGCCCAGAGAGGTTGGCTTTGGGGTTTGAACCAGATACTTGCAGCCTTCTCAGAAAGCAAGCTTCCTGCTCTAACCAGCAGGCCTCCACTCCATCCTTCAAAGTTTAATCAGTACGTTTAGTGGACGATGTTTGTGGGTTCACCATCAGTTTTTAAATGTTCCTCTTCTGTTGCTGCTGTTTCTACAGATGTAAAGGCTTCAGAATTCTGCATGTTGTCTTCACTGACTCAAATTTAATGAATTACAGTTGTCATTATGATCATTTTCTCCTGGGTCTGTTATGTTTGTTTGTTTTATCCACTAAAAGGCTTAGTTAAAGTTAATCAGATTTGATCACCTACTTGTTGCGTTGGTGTGATAAAGCTCCTTTGTGCTGAGATTCGATCATTAAAAATTCTGGATTATATAAATGTATTCTATTTGACTGAAAGTGCATCTAAACAATTTATCTAATTTCATTATAGAAATTGTAGCAGACAAAACCAGAATTCCTTTAGAAATCAAACTGTTTGAAGTCAATTATAGGTATTCACTGTTGTATTATTGATAAAGAGATTACAGGACACAGATTCTGTTCTACAGGTAAATGTGTTGGTTTATGTCTGCTGCTCAGTCCATAGTCACTCATTTACAGCATTAATGTTTCTAAATCTATTTAATTATAAAAAGCACATTAATGAGCTAAGTATTGTTGGTGCTGTTACCCCAAAATGGGTTTGATTCAGTTTGTAGGCTGCAAATAACAAAGTGGATTAGTTTGGTGTGAGTTGATGTTCTGAGCTGTAGAACAACATGATATCAATGGAAAACCTGCAGCTTTAAAATCAGCCAAAAGTTTGGACAATAATAAAAACTGTTATTTAATCTGTCAGGCTTTTGTCCTGATATTCCAGGATACTTTTCACTACAAACTAATGTACTAAGAATTCCCTTTTCAGTTTAATTTTCCCCTGGCAGAAAGAGATCAGCCAACTTTATTCAAGTATACTTATCACAGGTGTGAAAGACCGGTCTAACTGCATTGGAAAATATTTGTACATTTTAACGAGCAGATTTCATATAACTGTTAGGTTACCTTCAGTGAAAAGCATCCATCAACTAGTAGTTGGGATCAAAATGGCAGCACATTAAAATTGTTAAAACATTAAAACAATCCTTTCTGGCATTTTCCAGGATTGCGATCTCCTCCTGCTGAAGGGTTCAGTACACAATCATGCTGCCACCAGTGCAGAGCTTGCTCATCATCAACGGCTGAGGCATTCATGATCAAAAATGATCTTTTATAGGTAGTTTTGTTCCTACATGGGGAATGCAGAGGCTACAGGTTGCTATTCCTCTAAATGTATATGACCCACAGTGGAGTAATTACTGAAGCTGTGATGAAAGGTCAACATACTTACTCTTTACATTAAATTTATAAAAGATAGGCTAAAAAAAGACTGTTTACTATTCATGAAATGAGCATTTACTCTTTAGCCTGTAATAGTACGTTAAAATAAAAATATATTTTGATTAAGACTGTGTCACTGCCAAAACTTAGCATGACTGTATATGTTTCCTTCTTCTTTCTTATAGTTAATATTTTTTGACGCATAAAGTGGTATTTACATCAGAAAAAAAATAATTTAAAGCTTAACCTTAAAGCTGTTTGTTTTGTACAAATTGAGCTATTTCTGAACTTTTTGATGCACTCATCAAAAACTGAACCACATTAGTGTTTGTTCAATAGACACATATGAAGGTTTCCTTTGCACAGAAACAATGGAAGGTGTAACTAAGACCAAAACAAACTGTAGTTTTGCTCAAACCTTCTGTTATTCTTAAACTAATCAACAGTAAAAGCTGCAGCTTTATTGGGGCTAAACAACTAAACCAAGCGTTGAATTACAGAGAAAGAAATAATTTCTGTATTGATTCTAAAGATTATCTCTTGTGTATAAAAGTATCAGTGGTATTAGCCTGGTTATAAACTCTGACAGTAGATGTAAATACATTTTCCCTACTAATTAAACTGCTTTTTCATGGATCCCTGGTTAAAATTTAAATGTTTAATTTACTTAGACCGAACTCAACATTGTTTTTAATGTTTCGTTAAACACCTCTGACTTAAAGATTATTTTTATTTTACATTTGTTTCTCAGATCTTCATAAAAAAAAATCAAAGAATAATATTCAATAATTTACATTGACTGTCGATTTATTTAAAGTTTTTTTTAATCAGTTATGCTTGAACTTACCAATAACCATAAGTCTGCTAATGTAGTTTTATATCAAGTTTAAATAACTCCTCCTAAACTACTAAACTTCTCCCCCAAAAACTTTGAACTGAGAAAGCTGTTTGATGAACAGTAAAACATCTTCAACTGCATGAACTGAACTTCACTATTATTATTATTTTGTGATGTGAAGAAAAACGTCGGCTTAGAGAGAATCTTACTAAACCTTATGAACTCAGAGAAGTTTCTATATTCCTGTAGACTAGAGTTGGTAATAAATACCAAATGGATCATATTTCACACATCAGGTTCTTTAATAAACTCCACCCACAGGAGCATATCTGCATATTACATTCAGGTTATACTTGGAGGAGTACATAGTTAAATTAACGTTTATTTGGAAATTATTATTTTTTTTTTATTTGCTCCTCCTCATCACATATGATCTTAGTGTTTTTGCATAAATAGTAAATGCCACAGTCTGGGCGCTACTTCCTGAAATGACCACTAGTATAGGTGAGACTAAATGGGTCAGCATGTTGAAAAGGAGTGACACCTGCAGTTCTTCAGGCTGTTGTGGAAGTTTAACCTATAGAACAAACGGTGACATTCGGATAAATTGATCCCTCTGAGAAGCAAAGGCAGTAAATCCCATTTTTCACAGATAGTTGTGGTGAATTTCCAGAGAACTCACACAGATAAATATTTCCTCCTTTTACCATCATCAACTCTTTGCTGAGGATCTCTTTCAGTTGCTTGGAATCAGCATTCCTCCAGACCTGAGATGTTCTTCACATAGACACTGTTCAGAAGAAGATCCAACAGAGACGCTGCTTCTTGTAGAAACTCTAGTAGTCCAACCTTCCCCAGAAGCTGCTGGTCTTCTTCTACACTGCCTTTATTCACTCAGTCATGTGTTTAACTGTGCAGCTTGGCTGATTAAATAAATCGGACAGGTCCAGACTGCAACCATCAATTAGGTCTTCAGAGAGGATGATCAGGACTGACCTTTGCTCCTTATAGGACTTCTACAGGTCAAGGGTCAGGAAAAGGACAGTTAAGATCAGCTCAGCGCTACAAAGCAACATTTACTGAAACCAGTCTCCATAAATTCTTCCCAGGCTGTCAACCTGATGAACACAATAAACACCTGCCTGAGTATTTTGTACAGCTAACTAATGAGGAAGTTATTTATTAAGAAGAAATTCATTCAGGAAATCTTCTGATCAGTGTGTGATAGAATGATGATGCATGAATCAGAGGAACACTGGAAAAACTTTACTATGGCTGCTTTCAATATGACGTCATGCTGAGGTGAGAGAGATCATTCTGCTCCCTGGTTTATTTAAATCATCTGCTGACTGACTTGCTAATAAACAGTTTGAACAATTTATTTTTTCATATTTTACTTTTTATTCATTTTAGAGACAGTCATGCAGTTCGTTGGGAGAAAAACCACCATGAATGCTTGAAGCAGGTGAGCCACATTAGAGGAGACATAATACTGTTCATGTTAGCAATATATACATAAAATGAATTAAAACATTATTCACATTGAAGTTCTGTTTTTTGATTCCAACATCTCCTTTAAAAGGCTTATTAATATTAAAGCTACAGTGTGTAACTTTTAGCGACATCTAACGTCCAGACTGCAGACTGCAGCAACATGAACATCTCCC
>NW_015150864.1:743077-746921 GCF_000732505.1 Cyprinodon variegatus
TTCACAATGCAAATCCATGAGGAGCAGAAGCAGGCTGGATCAGACGAGGGAGAAAAAGTGAAGAGGAGAAGAGCAAAAGAGCGAGGCCAAAAGATGCAGAATCCTGTGTGCTCTATGGTTTTCTCTGGCTTCACAGAGAGGGGGGGTAGGTTTTCACACCTCTGGTGGCTCCCATGTGACTTGCCTGTGACTTTGGCTGAAAAGGGGGGGCTGCAGAATTCCCCCAGCTGTAATCCACCAAAGCTGCGTTCTCTCCTCTGGTCATCCTATCAGCATGAAATATGGACACTGCTTCCCAATGTCCAAAAGGTATGATCATGGCATATGGCACAACACTGGAAAAACTTTACTATGGCTGCTTTCAATATGATGTCATGCTGAGGTGAGAGAGATCATTCTGCTCCCTGGTTTATTTAAATCATCTGCTGATTGATTGCTAACAAACAGTTTGAACAATTTATTTTTTCTTATTTTACTTTTTATTCATTTTAGATACAGTCATGCAGTTCATTGGGAGAAAAACCACCATGAATGCTTGAAGCAGGTGAGACACATTAGAGACATAATACTGTTCATGTTAGCAATATATACATAAAATGAATTAAAACATCATTCACATTGAAGTTCTGTTTTTGATTCCAACATCTCCTTAAAAAGGCTTATTAATGTTAAATATTGTTTATAAAAGAAATAGAAAAGCTATTAAGAAAGAATTGCTTCATACTCATGAGTCAAACCGCGTAAAATTAGGAGAGTAAATAATTCAGCTGCTGTTTTAAGGCGTCCTGCTGGCTGCTCCTCTCATTCACTGTATGTTTTCTTCTTCTTTACGTCCTCAACTTCCTGTAGGAAAGGAAATCTAAAAGTTTAAATGATCAAAAGACAATGATGGCTGCTGAGAAACACGACTTTGACAATTAATGAGGTAGAAAAAGGTTTACAGACCAAAGCTGTTAAACTAGATCTACTCTATAAATATTGAGGAAGATTAGATAGAAAACATGACTAGAAAACTTAGTTACACCTGTTAACTACTAGTTAACTACTAGTTAACACATTATAAATAAAATATAATGTATCTTGTGACAAACATCTGTAACAAATAGTCTTTAATCTCAAATGTAAATATAAATCTTAAATGAGCTTGTTGAGAAAATTACTTTCCTGATTCTATAATTATTTTGATATTAATAAAATTTCACTGCAGCTGTTGTGTATATTGGTAAAATAGGACTGTTGCTTAAGCAGTTAGTGTCATCCAACCATTCCTAATGTTATACTTCTAACAAGAAATTTATTGTTAAATTTAGTTCTAACTTTAGGTCAATACTAGTTACAAAAAAAATGTAAATATAAAATGAATAATTGTTAAAACTGGGAACTATATTCCTCACACTGTCAAAAAGAAGCCTTAACTCAAGAAGGATGTGGAGAAAATTATCTTTTAAACCTCATATTTACTCCTAATCACAAAGCAAATCTTTATTGAAGAACAATCTTCAATGAACAACAAACAAACTAATACTTTTCAGGTTGCTTGATTAAAACAAATAAGTAAAATGACTAAAAGCAAAAAAAAAAAAGGAAATGAAGCCTCCCTGAATAAGAAAAGCCCATAGTCTGTACTGAACTTAGTGCAAGTTTATAAGTTTAGTGTTTTGTAGTAAACTATATTCTATTTTTTCTACTTAGTATTTCTTATTTATTTCACTTCAACCTTTCTTAACACATTTAGATGTTAGATGCATGGTTAGAGTTTAAAAAACAGCCTTCCTGCAGTTTAAGGCGGGGCAAGAGTTTAGAGCAAGAAAAAACAAACAAACATTAATAAGAACAAATGTAAATGAAAAATAGAAATATTAAAGATAAAAAAAAACGTCAGCTATACGGCCTTACATATAAATATTCAAACTTTCTAAGTAACATTATTGAAAGTGTTGATAATAATGTGACTCCTTTGCAGTTTGGTCTAAAGATGCACACAGTTACACCACAAAATATTCACACCCCTTCAATGTAACACAGAGACACATTAGTTCAGTTAAAGCAGTCCATAACAAAAGTTAACAAGCAAACAGAACAAGAGTGAGACCAAAATAATATAAAGATAGGAAGGTAAAAAGCAGAGCAGAAATTAGAATGAAATGCATTCAAACTGGGAGATCTTCCCAGGTTTTATTCTAGGAGAAGTGGTTCATTTTCATACTGTTTTTATAAGCTACCTTTTTTGGCAAAGTTAATTAACACAGGTTTATGCAACAGGCCTGTAATTATTGTGACTATTTTCTTTTAGACCATAACCTGAAGTCCAGAGGTATTGAAGGTGTCATAAAAATCAGCTTTAACTTTTAGCATCATGTAACCTATTGGATTTGATTAAATTACAGTTTAATCCTAATTGCTTCCTGAACACCACTGATTTAAAACAAACTAACAGAAAACACTATTCAGCATCTGATAGAAAAAAAATGCTTTAGAGGAACAGATGAAAAATGCAGATGCAAACGAAAATAATAAAAAAGTCTTGCATATAAAAAAACAGAATTTTTAAGTTAATTGTAATTCTGTGATGATTGGATATTTTCCAAATGGACACACAACCATATTAGACACTAATGTCCAGCAGTTTGTCTGATGTTCACTGACTCTATTNTTATTTCAGTCATGTTTCTTTTTAATTAATAAATATTTTTCACAGGAACAAAAAAACTTAACTTTAATATTTAAGAAGGAGAATATAAAGAGATTTTGTTCCAATTTAACAAACAAACACTTTCACACAATTTTGTTTAAGCCACTTTTATTAAGACACAAAAGTCTATTTAAACCACATTCTCTAGTTGTACATTAAATGTACTTTAACGTTTCTAAACACCTTTAAATGTATTTCAGTTGCATAATCAGCATTTTCAGATTTTTCTTTAGCATGGTTAGAGATTAAAAAACAGCCTTCCTGCAGTTTAAGGCGGGGCAGGAGTTTAGAGCAAAACCAGACCTTAGTTGATTTAGCAAAATCAAGAAAAAAAAAAACAACATTAACAAGAACAAATGTAAATTAAAAATAGAATTAAAGATTAAAAAAAGCATCAGCTATATGGCCTTATATATAAATATTCAAACTTTCTATGTAACATCATTAAAAATGTTGATGACAATGTGACTCCTTCGCAGTTTGGTCTAAATATGCACACAGTGCCACTACAAAGTATTTACACCCCTTCAAAGTAACACAGAGACACATTAGTTCAGTTAATGCAGTCCATAACAAAATCAGTTAACAAGCAAACAGAACAAGAGTGAGACTAAAATAATATAAAGCTAGAAAGGTAAAAGCAGAGCAGAAATTAGGATGAAATACATTCAAACTGGGAGATCTTCCCAGGTTTTATTCTAGGAGAAGTGGTTCATTTTCATACAGTTTTTTTATAAGCTACCTTTTTTTTGGCAAAGTTCTTTTAACACAGGTTTATGCAACAGGCCTGTTATTATCATGACTAGTTTCTTTTAGACCATAACCTGAAGTCCAGAGGTGTTGAAGGTGTCTTAAAAATCAGCTTTAACTTTTAGCATCATGTAACTTATTGAATTGGATTAAATTAAAGTTTAATCCTTCATTGCTTCCTGAACACCACTGATTTAAAACAAACTAGCAGAAAACACTATTCAGCATCTGATAGAAAAAAATGCTTTAGAGGAACAGATGAAAAATGCAGATGCAAACGAAAATAATAAAGTCTTGCATATAAAAAAAACATAATTTTTAAGTTAATTGTAATTCTGTGATGATTGGATATTTTCCAAATGGACACACAACCATATCAGACACTAATATCCAGCAGTTTCT
>NW_015150864.1:749018-750238 GCF_000732505.1 Cyprinodon variegatus
TTGTGGGCGGGACTAAGTTCGGACTGGCACCCAGGCTACCTAAAACCTGAGGTTGTCACAAAAATAATCACTAACATTTTTTTTCTCTCCAGAATTCAGTGATGACTGCCTTATCATCACACAGCCAGCATTAATCATCAGTGACCTAAAGGTTTAGGCCAGAATTAAGTCTTAGTTCCTCAATTAACACACAACCACAAAGACCCTGATCCAGCTTAGTTTGTCCTCTTGAATATTTTGGTTCAATGCAGTGAAATCAGGGTTGTATCTGCTCTTATGGTGCTGGGATAGTGGAATCAAGCAGCATGGTGTATAACTAGCAGAGGACTGAGGCGTTATGGGTTGGGTTATGTATGTTGGTGTGCCAGCCCTGTAGCTCCACCTCTGTGCACAGCTGCAGAGCAAAAAAGTATACAGGCTACAAAAAGCTCTATTTCCTGCTTCCTCTCTCTCCTTGTCTCCAATGGATGTGGTGTTCAGTTCTGCTGTATGGCCTCCTCTCATCCTCATCAATCACAGAGTTAATGTTTATTTTCTCATTATTTACACACACCTATACATTACACATCTAGACATTTTTATTACACCTCTGATACCAACATTCATATTCCATTGTAGTGTTTGTTAACCTAATGCTTTTACCTGTAGCATGATCTCCTGTTTTATGGCTCTGAGCCAGTCATAACAGTTCACACCAGCAACATAACTAGTTAAAGATTGATGGATCTGATGATCTATTTTCTTCAAAAAAGGAGGAAACTTTCCTTCCTCCACCAGTTTCAGCTAAACTTATCTGATTGAGAGAAAACCCTATAAATAACTTCCTGCTGACTGAGCTGAGACAGAAGAAGAATCCAAGGATGAATGTGGGAGGATCTTTGCTGCTCAGCCTCCCATGGGAAATAATAAAATAAATGGACTACTATTCATTGTTAAACTTCATAAATATAGTCATTAAACTGAATTAAATGTGCGCTGAAATGTGCTTCATTTCCTGAGTATGTTGTGCATTAATCAGATTGGATAACATGCAAACATCCATGACTTCCAGTGAAAACTCTTATGGGTTCTATGGAGCAGGGAGTAGTTTGCAAAGCTGGCTGCTTGATGCTGAATTGCAGAGCACACTAAAAGATTTTTGACTGAAGGGGTCCAGGCAGAGGGGAGGTTTTCCTCATGAGCCTCAGAATAGAGAGGAAAAGTGATCATCCAGTTAGAAC
>NW_015150864.1:751045-752836 GCF_000732505.1 Cyprinodon variegatus
GAAATACCAGAAGATGGGTCTGAATCATGCAGAATAGTACTAGCAGTAGCCAGGTTGATCTTTCATGCCGTTTTCTTTAACAAGTGCCGTAAAACCTGACATTATCCAATGAAATGTGTCGTAAATGAATGCAAACGTGAGCGATGTGTGTCGCTCATTATTCTCAGAGTGAACGTCGCCCTTGTTCATGTTCATTACTTCAAAACTGATCCGTTCAGTTCACTAAAAATATGAATGTATTCAGTGAACGCAGTTTTTTGAACGTGTTCATGCTCATCAATGGTTAATGTTATACATGACGTTTGGATTTAATTACCACCATTGAGCCTCCCCTGAAACCAACAGCCACCACTGGCATATATCCACCCAAAATAAGCAGGAGTAAAGTAAGCCCAAGAATTCCTGTGAGATTAATTTTTTAGGAGGTGTAAAGCCTTAAATTTCACATTTAATAACCACATCTCTAAACTGAAAACATTATATAAAAAATAACTATTTTCCCTTTTCTCAAATGAAACATTTATGCGGCCTTGGGATCAAATCTTGTTTGCATCAAGAATGGATCCATGTCAATTCAGTTGTGTAGAATGGATCAGTGTTCATATTATTCTGAATCACAGCTCAATAGTTCAAGTTTGGAAGAAAGAGCTGCTGCCAGAGGGACCAAAATTAAGCTCTTTGGCATCAAATCACACATTCCAGTGATCAGGAATGCTAGAGTCAAGCATAGAGGTGGAAATATTATGATTTAGGTGTTTTTTTCTCTAAGGTGTACAGCATGATGTCGCTGCACTGAGTGGCCAATGGAAATGTTCACATAAGCTTAGCTGAGAGAGTTTGTTCCTCAGCTAGAACACTGAAGATGCTCTGATCTGTAGAGAGGTATCTAAATTTGACAAAGAACAGAAAATATGAAGGTCTTTTGCAAAATCTAATAATATTTTTTGCTGTGCTTTTGCAATGCACTTTGTTTTATCGGTCAAAGGTATTTTGTAAATGAAACATATTTACTGAACAATATAATGTTTTTAATTCTCTTTTACTTTTAATACAGAACACATTTAATACAGAACACACTTTTGCCCAAAAACAAACTCTTTTACATTCTTCATTCTTTCAAATAAATTGGCCATTAATTTCCATTTTCAGCCCGTTTAATTCTTTTAATCTTAACCTGTGTCAGTTTTTTCCATTTAGATTATATCCTCCGCCATTTCAGTCCATTGGCTCGTTCATGGAATGTCTCCTTTCCCCCAGTTTATTTTTGTTGCCACTTTAGCCTCTATTAGCAATGTTTTAACTAAATATTAATCACTGTTATGAAAAATGACCACTAAAAATTTACATGAAGTAATATTTCAGATCTCACCGGAACTTCTTATCCTAAGACATTATATAAGACATCGAACATTATTTCCCAGAGCATGTGCTTTTACACATTTTAATAAAATATGTGAATGGTCCACATTGACACCTTTCACATCCTTACCAACAATTTTGTTGCCTTTTTAGTTGTTTGGTCCTTATTTTTGGTGTTTTATGAATTTTTTCCACCACATCCAACAGCTGAAAGCAGTCAGGTAGACTTTACAGATCTTGACATTCTATATAGTGAATATTTATGTTAAACTCTTTGCATTTATTTGCCTTTAATGATGTTCAGAGGGGTTTTATAAAATGTTGAAATGATTCTAAGGTTTCTGTCCATATAAGCTATAGCTATAACTTCAATAACATCACTCTCCTCTGGATGGCCTGCCAGGACTGCTGATCTACAACCATTTATCTTTG
>NW_015150864.1:755589-757204 GCF_000732505.1 Cyprinodon variegatus
AGGCTGTGGATGAGTATTCAAATATGAAAAAGTCCCCAAACACATCACTAAGGTGAAAAATAAAAACTGAAAAACCACATCTGTGGGGTGTGACCGTGGAGTAGGGGTTCAATATGTGACCCTTAACATGACTATCACAGGTTCAAGTCCCAGCCTGGTGACCTTAGCTGTGTGTCTTTTTTAATCGCTTTTCATGTCTGCCTACTTTAAGAAAAATAAAGTGATGCCCAATACAGTCTAAATAATAATCATTAAAAACATCCCATATTAGAGCAGTACTAAAACACTTTCAGTTTTGGTCAATTTTGGCTCCATCAAGTGGACAAAGGCTGTATTGTTTTGCCTGAAAGAAGACATCATTTTCCATGAGGACCAGCACATAGCTTCGTAAATTAACCATCTCCCTTTCACCAGTGGCTGTGTGAAAGATGAATAGTGACAAATAGTAAGTCATCTAATGGTCACAAAATAATGTCAAATGACGATGTTGAAAATCCGAAACTTTTAACGTTGGTTTTGTACTGTATTTGTTCATGTATATTATGTTACTTTCTTCAAGCGCACGACCACAATAATCTCTATAACAGCAGCCACCCATAGTTAACAGGGAAACCAGCCTTGAACATGAAACAGTCAACATGAATATAAAACAATATCTAAAACTAAGAGGAAACTCACCAGAATGCATATGGGCATTTGCTGTGTTAAGTTGCTGGCAGATGTCTCCTTGTGTCAACACACAATAGTAGTCGTCTTTTTTTGTCAAATTAGCACGAAGATGGATGTCATCATAGTTTCCATTCTTCGTTCTCTCAACAGTAGCATGAACAGTGACACCAGCACTGTTCTTCAACTCCATTGTAGATTCCGGAGAAACACCAAGAGCTTGACAATGCACCTGCTCCCCACCTTTCACCTCAGTAGTCTCAATAGTTGGAATTTTACATTGATCTGTAAACATAAAATAAACAATGAATATAAAAAAAAAAATACAGACAGACAATTCCATCAATCCATCCATGCATGGCTTCCCTTTAAGCTGCATCAGTGATTATCCTCCTTCACTAGCAGCAAAATCAAATTTAGAAATTTGTCCCATATGTCATTGACAGCCAAAGTCTATATATTGAACCTTATATTATATATCATTATAAACTAATTTTTGTTACTTGTGCTTTAATTCTTGCAGGTTTCTTGTATTTGAATTGCAAGTCTGAGTCTTGCTGAACTACAAAAGACAACAAGATATATATAAATTATATTGCATGCATTATCAGATATGTAATATGTAATTACAGTAACAATATAATAAATACATGTATATCACATGTACATCATCAATTTAGCAGTTTCAATTGTATTGTAATGGATTTGTATATATGTTATATTGCATGATTTAAAGACTTCATTGACTTCATAAGGACTATACAATGTAATGCGCCTATTTTTTTTCATTATAAGTTAAATCAATCTACCAATGCCAAGAAACAGCAAGTGTGTGTCAAAGTGATTCATTTATTTTTATTTTAAAAGTCATAAGTCAACCTGAAAATGAGAACCTTGTTGTGTTCAATGCTGTAGCGCAAAACTAAAGTTCTATTATTCTAGTTTACAA
>NW_015150864.1:757214-768597 GCF_000732505.1 Cyprinodon variegatus
CAGATATGTAATATGTAATTACAATAACAATATAATAAATACATGTATATCACATTTTAATGTGTATTGTAATGGATTTGTATATATGTTATATTGCATGATTTACAGACTTAATTGACTTCATAAGGACTATACAATGTAATGTACCTATTTTTGTTTTCATTATAAGTTAAATTAATCTACCAATGCCAAGAAACAGCAAGTGTGTGTCAAAGTGATTAACTTATTTTTATTTTAAAAGTCACGAGTCAACCTGAAAATGAGAACCTTGTTGTGTTCAATGCTGTAGCGCAAAACTAAAGTTCTATTATTCTAGTTTACAAATAAAAACAATCTTTCAACAATCGACTCCCTTTAATTTGTTTAAATGGGGAGGATGTGACCATAAATATAAAGTAGCTCCACTCTGTTTGAAACCAAAAATGATGTCTCTCATTTAACCTCCTTCATATCCATCCTAAAGAGAAATTAGAAAATGAAACATTTATATAGAAAATTTACGTTGAAAAAAGTCAACTAGCTGCTGATGCTTGTTACAATTAATTAATTAGGTAAATAATTACAGACACACCTTTACTGCCACAGGTTTTTCTCTACATTTATAAGTTGATGACATCGCTATTTAACCTATAGGGTCATATCTCTGATGGACCTTATTCCCAGCAACAACAATATCTATTCTGGAAACATCCTTCTCAGGGTTTAGAGGTGGTTCACTTAGAGGAGAAAACCCGAAATGTAGCAAAGGCTGTACACTTCTGTTTAGTGTCATACAGCTGTGTTTTCAAAATAAAATGACATGATTGTTACTTTTGTATATGATCTAGGCTAAAACTGTAAACATTATAGTTGAATTACATTAGCCACTAATTCCAAGATATGGAAAAACATGATGAAACAACTAAACATATCAGCTCCCAATTTATTGTCATTTTAAATCAGATAACTTTTAATCTGATTAAACTGTAATGAATGTATGAGTTTGTTGATTGGTGTGAAATTAAACTGAAGGATTAATAAGACTGTCAATAAAGAAATCAGAAATATTACTCACCACAATCTTCTTCAAATCTGTCCACTAATAACTCTTTAAGTCCCCATGGTCACCGGTGACCAATCATGAGTATTTCCATTTAACACAACATTACACGTGAAAATAACAACAGGTAAACTTTAACTAATTTAGACATGTTATACATCCTCAGAAAGCTGAGATTCTCCACAATTCAACCACTAAGTTCTTTTTATGGACAAAACGTGCAACAAAGCACAATTAAATGAGATATAACAACATGATCAATCATAATTTTTAAAATAGGCTTCGACTTCATTCATTTGAAGAGATCCTGAGGCAATAATATCTAAGTATATAAGTCCAATATTTAGGTTTTTATATTCTGTTTGTCTGTAAGGGGCCATTGATTAAAGTTATTGCATCATATATGGCAAATGATGGAAAAATTGAGAAAATGGCCACATAAAGTCAGTTTTTTGCCATCAGAAAAGTTCACCTGTCAAAGCTACGGTTTACATCTTGTTAATAATATTTACTTCCTGAAAATTTTACCATCAATGTTGGGTATGTTTGTTTTAAACACATTCCAGCCTACAAAATAAAAAAGTTGGTTTATTTTATAGACAGGAATGATAACAAAACAACATTGATTTCTGCTTAGTTTTGACTCATGGACAGGCCTCTAAGAATAACGAGCGCATGGCATTATGCCTCATTAAGTCCCGCTGCTATTAGTTAAGACCAAGCACCAGTTTTGACTTTCTAGCCAATGAAATTAACCTTCAAACGATGGTGAGCAGGCTAATGTAAATAAAATAAAACCATTTTAACACTATATAACAGTTCAAAGGTGCAGCAGAGACTGGATCATTGGATACTTTTAGATCATCAGATGGAAATGTTAGAAAAATGGAAAAATATATGCTTCACTTTTTTTTTTGAGTTCATCAAATGTTTCAGTGTGATTTTATGGATCAAACTGTTGTGTAAATGTAATTAGCACAATCTGGTATCATTTGGGACATTTAAAGAGGTTCAGAGATGCTGGTGACCTCAGAAGTTAAAAGTCCCATAGCTCTGACACAGTTATACCTAGAGGTCTGATTTCTTTTTAGGTTGTGGTTGACATGATGCAGAGTAAATCTATTGTAATGATACATTCCTGCTATCAAGCATTTCTTTGTTATTTCAAATAGACCTATTATTTTTGAGAAGACAAAATCAACTAGGAGTCCTGTCTGCACTTATGCAGTTAAGGCTGTTTTAGTCACACTATTCTCATTTATATTTTCAGGAAATAGAATGTGTAAGCTTTCAAATTATGTCTCACAAATGTAATTTGGCCTTACAGTTCCTTAATTATTTGCTTTTCTATTCAGATCATGCAAAATAGGCAAGGATTACTTAAAAAGTGTGGGTGTTAAGAGGTTAACTTGCAAGCTATGGGGGGAAGGGAAAGGAAATGTTAGACAGCTGTTAACATCATAGGCTTGCAGTAACATGAAACAGAATGAATGTTATATTAAAACAGGCTTCTAGGATGTTTACTTTCACCTGTGGGATATTGACAAAATGAGGAATATTCTGTCTGTGTTTTGCTTAAAACATTTTTAAACTCAGTCTATGCTTTTTTTTTTTTACTTCAAGGCTGGACTGTTGTAATTCTTTGTGACCTGGAAGTCCATAAAATGCAGTCAACGTTGGAATAATAAATCAATCTATATAAAAACAAAATCATCTTCATTTAAAACTGGATCAATAAAAGCATCATACAACATATTGGAATTCCTGCCCCAAGAAAGTGTTCTTAATAAAATGTTCTTATCATATTCAATGCCATCCCCTCAGTACAACAGGTAGCTGTACTCTGCTGTACTCTTCCCAGGTTACTGACACAAACATTGGAAAGGCTTGTTTTGTATCTTCATCTTCCTCTTCTAAACAAAAGAACAGAAAATTTTGGAAATTTTTCCTCCAAGTTATCACATTTTCATCACTTCCTTCTCACTCGTACTGGTCCAGATTTGTTTAAGACATTTATTCGAGTAACCTTTCTTGTTTGTGACAGATAATATTCACCTTTACTTTTCATTATGATGGCAACATGTGTTATTTGGTTACATTGACCATGATCAGAAGTAAGAATCCTAATACCTTTGAATTAACCTACTTCTGATCATTTCAGTTTACTGATCCAAGTTATCTGATCACTAGCCAAAATTCACAAAATTTATTCGTTATTAAAAAATTAAGTCTCTTTATTAAAAGACAGTAAAAACAGGAAAGTCATAAAATCCCGTCATCACACTACCTGATGTACTTTACCCTTTTGTTATTATAAACCCCTGGCTTCTCTTTGTTATGTATACTGAAGTTTTATTTTTCTCTTTTTGGTTTCGTTATATTGTTTTTTTTCTGCATCTTTAGCTTAATGTATGTGATGTATTGTTTTTAAAACCCCAATAAAAATGCAATTACAGCCCTAAATTTATCCACAGCAATACAGAAACAGTTCTGGTGAAAAGGAAGGTCATATTACAATCCCTCTTTTTAAGGTTCCCTTTATTGTGTCTCTATTAAATCCAGAATAGAGTGAAAATTCTCCTCACGTATGTACATGATGCCTTTAATGATTTATCATCCCTATTTATCATGGATCTAATAGCTCCACATGTTCTTAAAGGATCATTTCACTCCCAGACTGCAGGTTTACTGATGGTTCATTTCTAAAGTAGATTGCTCCATGTGCTTCAGTTCTTGGGATGAACGCCTTTTAAGTTGTTTTACAGCTTAGATTGTGTCTGGCATCATTTACTAGAACTTCACCATACTTCTTGTTAAAGATTATATCTTCTGTTGCTGATTTCTGCCTAATTAACCACTACAGCCCTTCAGTCAGAAAGCACCCTGGTCATCAGAAGTTAGTTTTAAGTTTTACTGAAGGACTTTGCATGCCAGTATATAACACAGCATAACAGAGCAGTTTATCATCAGTGGCTGCTGCACTGCTCTAAACAGTAAAGGGACTGTGTGAAGAACTAGGCAGGAAGAAAGAAACTACACATCCTGTTTCAAAACAAAAGACCCACTTCAGAATAAAGGCATGAACACAAAAGATCTAACTGCTTGAAGAATTATTAACACTTCTAGTTTACATTTCTGTTTACATTTGTTGAAAAATCACAGCAGAAAATTATTATTCCTAAAAAATGAATGTGCCTTTTTGTAGAAGCTGTTCTGGACTTTGTAAGAAACATATGAAGAAATCCACACTGGAATGTTCCTTTAATGTAAAACCAAACTGACTTGAGTTCTGAGGTCATTTTAATCCATTTGTAGACAAACAAGTTCTAACTGAAAAAAATCTATGAATTTATTGGTCTATAACTGTTCCATAACAATACTCACCAACAACAAGCTCAATGTGAAGCTTTTCCATGTTGTTTATCCTGATGCAGGTGTAAATGCCACTGTCTGACACCTTTGCTTTCTTAATCTTTATTGAGGCATTTCCAGACTGTAGCTCATTTGGAAAATAAGAGAGCCGATCTTTAGGCAGTTCATCATTAAAATGGTTAACCTTTGTGTTGTCATACAAAAATATGTCCGTCCTGTTTTTTTTCCAGTCAAAGCGCTCAGCTCTAAGGTCTTTTCCATAATGACATGGTAGGATGGCATCCTCGTCTTCTCTGATTCCGACATAACCTGAAAAAAATCACAGATCCTTAGAAGTGTTCACACATTCTCCAAAGTTAGTCTGACACAGCAAATCTTAAGCATTAAACAGAGAGAAAAATGCTATTAAATGAATTTAATCCATATTAGCTTTTGATTAAACTTCTGATTGATTTCTTTCTTTAATTATTAAGAAAATCTTCAGAAAAACACGTCTGAGAAGTTTTCTGTTGAGGTTGGAGTATTCTTTTTCTTTTTTTACTCTTTATGTTTTTGCAACTTTCTAAAAACACATTCAACATAACACATTCTGTGGGAATTTCCAGGAACTAAACAAAAAATTTTATGATACATAGAAATTATACATCAAGCAGAGTTCTATATGCAGTCCATTTTTAACCATTGTTTCCTAAACTTGTCCTCCTTCAATCTCAGGCAGTCATGTTTTCCATCTAATCCATCTCCTCCATTATATCAGTCCACTATTGTGATTCCAATGTGTGGCTTTTAAGCCAGTTCTGTGTTATAACTTTCTGTGCTGGCCATAGGCATTATTTTTAACTAACGGAGGTCTTCTGTTTAAATAGCTCCCTCCCTGCATCAGGCTCAAATGCAGGACTTCGGATCAACAGGTATTTTATAGCCTAGTATTTTTTCCAGCCTTCATACAATATTTTTCAAAAAGATACAATTTTTGAAAATTCCAAAATAAATGACAATAATTGGCACTGCATTCAACACAGTCTCCAACCTTTTTTTGGGGGGGTGGGGGTGGGGTTAATAATTACTGCTAATGTTTGGAGAAATCAAATATCTAAACAAATTCTCTCCATTACCTTAAGCTTGTTGAAGTATGTAGCAGGAGACATACAGAGAGCCAATCATCCGCTGACAACTGAATCTGTTTCTTGTTTTCTTGGTTTTATATAGAAAATTTTGATCTGGTTAAAAATTTTTATTGATTTATACAATTTAGAAATAATTTTGGGGGCTAGCTGTCTATATGCTTTTTTCACACTCTGTCCTGTTGTGTAGAATGCTCCTTAATTTCTAAGTTATAAGCATTTCTTAAATGGAAATACATAAATATGTCAGATTTGCCTGATCCAAATTCCCCTCATACTGTTTCAAAAGTTTTTAAAACGTTCCCCTCTATTAATGTGCATATTGCTGTAATTCCCTCATGAACCCAATTAACAGATGTAGCATCCAATTGACCGCCTCCAAATTTTGGGCAGCGTGCTGACCATGCCAGAATCTAACAATCATCTTTGATCCTGCAGCCGCTCACCACTTCCCACCAGATGTTATTAGTCAGCTCAATGATAGGGTTCATGTGTTACAATTGTTATACTGTTTTCTTCACCTAGCCCCGTTTGTGGTTGACATTTACAATCATTTAACTCTATTTGTTTCATTTGGATTCATATTACGCTGAGCAACAAAAAATTACATGATTTAGTTGAGCAGCAAGAAAATAATTCTTATAATTAGGAATAGCCAGCCCATCCTGTTTTTTTTCTCAAGTTGATGTGTTTTAAACTTCACCCTCACCCATAAACCATACAACTTTGGTGAGATGAAATAAATGGATGTTCTAATAAAAGAAAAAATATATGTTAGATTTATTAAAAGTTTGCTATTTCTTCAGAAATAGCGTTTCCTCTGCCATTAGTTCGCTGTTTCACCCACTGCTAAATTCCAGCGAGCCTGCGCTGATGCAGTCTCACTTTTTAAAGTCGTAAGGAAGTCATATTTGAATGTCAAATAATTCTGGCTTAAACATGTATATTAATTTACTCTTTATCAGACAATATTGTCCCAAAATCTAGAAGATTTCTAGTCTATCTTAAAATCTATGGCTGTTTTTTCGTTATTTTATGCAGGCCAGTTAGTTATATGTCTTCTTGTACACCTAAATTCAGCCAAATACGTCAAAATACAGAGCCGAACTACATAATGGTGGCTCTATAGTCTGGAATTACAACATATTTAACTGATATAGAGAGTTTTCAGGATACTTCTCATGTCTCTCTGAATGACTGTATATCTTTCCACCATGAATTACTTACTAGATTGTTGTATTTTGCATATCCTTTTTTCTTTCATTCTGTTGTTGTTCCTTCTCTTTGCCCGTACAGGATCCCTTGGAGAAGGACTTAAGACTTACCAAAATTTAGAAAACACACAGTCTATCCATACAGCCTGTTGTTTGATTGAAAATTGCATTTCCATATCATAATACTAATATTTTCAATTTCACAACTCTCATACTTGGCAATACCATAACGTTACATGACCTGGAAGCTATTGAAGAAATATCAAATTTTTCGTTATAAAAACAGCTTTAAAAATGAACAAAGGCTTAAAATGGAATAAAAATGAGTGTGCCTCATCAGACGAATGTAGTAAAACTATTTCACAAAGAATTTGAATTCTGTAGGTCACATGACATGAACACTATTGAAGAAAAGTCCCAACTTTTGTCTTTAAAAATATCTTAAAAATTGAAAATAGCTTAAAATTGCATAAAAGCAAGTGTGCCTTACATATGTAATCTATTGGCATGATTTTATATTAGATAAGGAATTTATTGATTTCTTGTTTCTCAAGAGTTTTTGGTTCAAGGATTTGTTGACGGTCCCTAACTGCACAAGCGCATGTGGGAGGAGGGAGCAGCTGAGAGACGCTGGCCGACATCGGAGTCCCTCAATCCGATCAACCGTTTGCTAGATCCTGCTGACCCCGCAGAGCTTGAATATCAAACTTCAAACCTACATATAATGACCTTTATTTTTCCAAATGAATTTCAATAATTTTTGATCTATTTTCGTTATGACTTTTTTGGCGTATTGATAGATAAGGATACATAAAAAGATATTGAAATACCTTCCTTTTTAGAGAGCAACACTTCAACATTTAAGGACAGATCCCTCATCATCTGCATGTAATATCTTTTGGCTATTTTTTCAGATATTTTGTTAAAATTAAAGCAGCTACGTGTTATTAGATCTCTTTTATTTGCCACTCCCAAATAAGTAACTGAAAAAAAAACACAAGAAAAAAAAAACAGTATATGATTAATTTCCTGTGGGAAATTATTTAGTAATCCAGTACTGATTTCAGTACTGGATTTTCTGAATCTCATATTGTGTTCGTGGATAAAATTTGATCAATATTTTTGTTTTTTTTAAGCAAACTTCTGTTTATGTCTCAAACTGACCTTAGTTACATTAAAACATTTTATTCTTATTTAAAATGCTTTCAGATTTTTTCATAGTCTTAATTTAGACTCCTTAAAATAAAGTCGATTTTCTACTCATTTATAGAATCCCTGTTGAATAAAAGATAGAATTTCAAATTCTACTTAAAATCTTTAATAATCAAGATCTGCAGTAAAGAAGAGATCTAATTATTGAACCCATCCATCAATCTGATCTCAGACACTGACGGAACTGTTTGTTCAACTGAATGAATCGACTTACAATCTTAGATTTGATTAAGTTGGCATTTTGTTGTTAAGTCACTCAGTTTGATATTTTAGAGACAAATGAAAAGATCAGTAAGAATCAAGAATAGAAGAAAACTAAAAATCTGCAAAAGACTCTGTAAAAGTAGCTCTACTTCAACATATTTTTACTCAATGAAAATGTTGACCTCCATTGAACCAATACTTACAGAAGGTAATGTGTATCTATATATTAGAACAGGGTAAAGTACATCCAGTAACAATATCCAGAACACTATTTACTGTGGATTTATGTGGTCTCAGAATGACAGAGCAGCTTAGCAGATAGAAAATAACATAAACAAAGAAGAGGTTTCACTAAAGCGTTAGCTGTAGATGTTTAAAACATGTTTGTTCTTCATTCAGTGAAGTTACTTGCAGTGAGTAAAGTAGCTAAATAGTTACTCAAGTAAGAGTAGCAATAGCTCACAGTAATATCACTAAAGTAAAAGTAAAAATTACGGTACAATTAATCCACTCTTACATCTATGCAAATTAGTAATAATTAATGCAAAAGGAAATGTAATGTATTACTATTTCAGGTTTTCATAAAACACTCACCTTTTAGCTCAATTTTCAATAATCCTCCCGGAACCCCGTTGTCAGAAAACCAGCAGCTGTAGTTTCCAGCTTCTGATATCTTTGCTTTCATGATTTTTATTGAAGCGTTTCCAGACTGAAGCTCATCTTGGAAATAAGAGATCCGATCTCTGAACCGCTCATCTACTTTTGAAGGATCAACTTTGCCGTTTTCCAAAACATAAATGTCTTTGCCATCTTTGTTCCATGTAACCACCTTATCGCTAAGGTTTTTTGTAAAAGAACAAGGTAAGAAGACATCATGATCATCTTTGAAGGTCATCTTGACAAGATCTGAAAATCAAAAGGTATTCATCATTAAAGATGCTTTGCATCAAGTTTAAAAGGTATTTTATTTCCACACATCCCTTTAAAATAGCCTGATATGTAAAATGAGCTTTACTCTATTCACCGTTTTGCCTCTATATGCTCTACATCAGGGGTCTTCAATGTTTTCCAGGCCAAGGAAACCCAAACTGATGGCGAGATGGACGGGGACCTCCTAATTACATATATTGTATGAAATTGTGTTATATGAAACCGGTCCTATAGTCACTCTATTACAGATGGAGTAATGTAACTAAGGTAATGCTTCCCTGGGATTATTAAAGTATTACTTATTCTGATTCCTCACTGATGGGACAGGTGTTGTGAATGAAACGGTGCCCAGTTTGAAAGAGCTTCTGTGTGTCGCTGAACATGTGCATTGATGACTGAAAGACATTTTCTGCCTTCATTTATCTGTTTACTACACTCTGTTGAATTCATGTTAGTGTGTATTTAAAGACATTTCAATTATGTAAAAGAAATGGAGGGGGGTAAAAAAAAAAAGTCTAATCAACCAAAACTTTCGTGACCCCCATGCAGTACCTCCGTGGACCCCCTAGGTCTATAAGTCAGCTCACCTTGTAAAGATGGTTTACAGAAATACCAATAGCGTGGTTTTATTTCCTGTTTTATTCAGAATAGTTCAGTCATAGTTTTGTGCTAATAATAAAGAAGAAATCATTTACAGGGTCCATTAGACACATTAATTGTTAAAAATAAAAACATAGTGCATCCTTTTGAGGATGATCCATGAGCTCCATTAATTTACAGAGAATTAAATATTTACAGGGATTAAAGTATTCTGGCCCCAGGCCGGATTTACGGCTCGTAGCGTTTGTGTAAAAAAAATCAGTCTAAATAAAGTGAGGGTAAAACCTTTTTTTTTTTTAAAGACAATCGAAATCCCTCTTCCGTTTGTTAGCCCATGGTAGCAAAGTATCGCTCTGAAACTAATGCTACGTTCACACCTAAAGCAGCAGAGGAAACAAATACGTGTGTGCTGCTTAATTTTTGGTGCTTGTATAAGTTTAGTTCTTACATGCAGCTGAAGCATCTTTGCTACACTGGCTGAAAGTGGGAAAAGTGGGTCTGATGCGCGTTGGTCGGAGATACCCTATAATTTCTTTGCCTGTACAAATGGCAGCTATATTTGCTTTGATCAGTGCGTAAAAAGTTGTTTTAATATGTTTTAAGTGAGAAAGACCAGCTCAAAACTTCATCTGTGCAATTAGTTCATCCAGATTACGATCATGGTTTCAAATATTGTTTCTGTCCAAACCGCTCAGACCCCCCATACATCAGCGAAGCTCTGTCACTAGGAACCTAGTTCAACAGCAACCCCTGGCCCGGTCTTTTTGCGGTTTTTCGCTTGTGTTCACAACACCTGGAAGGCGTTTTTCATGTATGTAATCCAAACTGTGGACATCAGAATAATAAAACCGAACATATTTTACAGGCAGGTACTAATAAATGTTAAACGCTAGGCGTTTCTAAATTGTTTCAGAGGAGTGATCACAGTAAACTGCATGAGCAGTGCTGTGTCTGTCTCCCTGCCAGCTCCAGATCAGCATCTCTGATTGGTTGATGTGGCGCGCTGAGAAGCAAAAGTAAAATCTTTCCAACTCCAGCAGCTGCTGCTTCTGAAGCGCATTGTGCCCATCAGATGCTCTGAAGCTCATGAAGCGCTGCTTCAGCTGCTCAAACACGCTGCAGTACCTTTTGCTACGCCAAGATGCGTCAACCTTTGACTTTGCATGTAAACTAGTGGCTTCTGCTGCCTCTGCTGCTTTAGGTGTGAAAGTAGCATTACAGTATTAGCCAATCAGAAGAAGAAGGGGGCGGGTCTTAGGACAGCGAGTACCTCCTCCGCTCGTTTCTTGCTCAAGTCGCCAGATAGATTGTGGTACAGTGCTGAAGTTCTACACGGAAAATCACCTTGCGCCGTTTACGCCTCCATTCAACGGAGAGATGTGTAAAAAGTCAAAAAATAAATAAATGGAATTTGTGTTTTTAGAGAAGGACGATAGAGAGAACGTAAGTGCACAATCGAGTTCATGTACTCCAGGGAAGATGTCATGAACATAGATAAAGGTCTAAAAATAATGGTGCTGGGCATGGCTTGATGAGACAGGGCCTGATGGCAAGCCATTTAGCAGCTGGTGCAGGTAGTTAGGTGTGCCGCTGTGCTTCAGGAAGTGTATTTACACATCCAGTGGCATAATGGTGCAATTGCAAACATGAGTTAGACCCTGTTCATCAAGCTGCTGTTTGTGCGGTCC
>NW_015150865.1:0-1057 GCF_000732505.1 Cyprinodon variegatus
CAGTCACTTGGTATTGCTATGTCAACTACAATGACTTTCCTCTGCTTTTTGTCCACCACCACAATGTTCGGTTGATTCGCCATTACCATTCGGTCCATCTGTATCGGGAAGTCCCACAGGATCTTGGTTCGGTCATTCTCTATCATCTTTGGGGTGTTTCCCACTTTGAACTTGGGGTTTCCAGCCATACTCTGCACAGATGTTCCTGTACACTATTCCAGCCACTTGGTTATGGCCCTCCATGTAAGCTTTCCCTTCCAGCATCTTACACCCTGCAGTTATGTGCTGGATTGTCTCAGGTTCCTCTTTGCACCGTCTTGTCTGGGGTCTTGTCTGGTGTGGAAGATCTGGGCCTCTATTGCTCTGGTGCTCAGGGCCTGCTCCTGTGCAGCCATGATGAGTGCCTCTATGTTGTCCTTCAGTCCAGCTTTGTCTAGGCATTGGTAGGATTTCCTGATATCTGCGACTTCGGTTATGTTTCGGTGGTTTATCCCTTGTAGGGGCTTATCCTCCCATGACGGAACATCCACCTCATCTTCTGTTCCCCATTCACTGAGCACGTCATCTGTTGGAGCGTTGTCATTGATGTACTTATGGATCTTGGATGTTTGGTGGATAGTGGCTCTCATGCTAACTAGTCCTCGGCCACCTTCCTTTTGGCTAGTGTAAAGTCTCAGGGTGCTGCAGGGTGGTACCCTACATGCCTGGTCAGGAGCTTTCATTTCTAACATCTGTAGTCTGTATCTCATCCTTTGGCCAGTTAATTATTCCTGCAATGTATCTGATTACTGGTAGAGCATAGACATTTTTTTGCTCAAGACTTATTCTTGCCATTGAGCTGACTTCTTAGAACCTGCCTTACTCATTGGGGGTTTTTAGCCATAGCCGCTTTCCTTGTCACCTCTTGTGGGATTCTGACGGACTTGGAACTGTCCTCAATATCTGCTATTGTTCCTTCTGGGAGTGAGACCCCCTCTGTGTGGACTACCTTCCCAGTCTTAGTTACCATACGACCACACTTCTCTAGTCCGAACAACATCCGGGTCCCATTTTTATA
>NW_015150865.1:4003-19714 GCF_000732505.1 Cyprinodon variegatus
GAAGAAACTGCGACAGGTCTATCCACAGCAGAAGAGTCCAGAGAATTCCTCCCGGTCCACTGTGCATTAGAAGTGGCTATTTAGTTCCATAAATTAAGTCAAGAGCTTATATACTTAGCATATATAGCTGCTATTAACTCGCGGTAAAATGCTAACATGCTAACTAGCGATTAGCATCATACATTTTATGCACTTACACATTCCGTCTAAGCACAAAAATCATCATATATCGAGTACTCACTCATCAAAGGGTAAAACAGTCCAAAAACAGGAACGTAGACTGCATCCACGGCTATTTTTTTTTATGATTCTCCCCTTAGCTCTGATGAACAGCCTCCTCCGGCAAACCGAGTGCTATAACCTAGATCCCGCCCTCTAACACATCTTATTGGATATTCAGTTTACATCATCCAATGTGATAAGAGAAATTACAAGATTGACAACTTAACAAGTCAGGTTGTAAACAAGATTCAAGGCAAACGAACTTAAGGCAACATTAACATCAGTATTCAACAAATAAATAGACAAAAAAAAACAAAAAACCTATTGTTTGGATTTAAACTATTTATGAACACTTTTTAATAATTGATAACTTTTATTGTTATTTTAAACAGATTTTAAATGCATTTTAACTCAATTTTTAATATATTTATCCTAGTAGTCTGAAATAGATTTTTTTTTAGACCAGGCTACATATCATTTCAGAAAAAACAATGACACCTGTAAAAATTAAGTACCTAGAAATGTTTGCATATTTTAAGTTTGTGTTTTTACATTTATCTGCCTGAATGAATATGTATTATTTATGATATCTGAAATAAATTTCTTCATAGTCAGAGTAACACAAATGCTGAGCACTAGCAATAGTAATATGGAGATCTGAAATAAATTATTTTTTTAAGTCTAGACATGAAGAATATAATTTTGTTTGAAATGGTGATTTTGACAAGCATTTTTTTTTTTCAAATATCAGGAATACATATCAAAACTGCATGGCGTGGGTGTTGTTACCCCAGTAACATTACGGGTTTATTTATTGAATGGTAGTGGATCAATGTATCTATTTAGGTGAAATCGCTTGGCTTTAGGTGAAAGATTTTTCTAATATATAGAACCTTTTCATCATTCATGTGTTTTTAGTTTGATTCTGTCTTCTATTGCACAGTTAATACTGAGTGGCTGTTTCCAGCTGCTTCGCATTTTATCATCCCAGCAAATGGTCGTTATTAGTGGTTATCATTCCCATTGAATGGCTTCAAATTGTGCCAGTGGGCTCAGTAGGTTGTTATCACCAAATTAATCCTAACTCTAAGGTATTTTGTTTTTCCCCTTGTAGAATTTTTTATGTATTTATGTGTAATCTGAAAATTATTTCAGTAGTTCTTTGTGTACTGCAAAAATAAACAAATAAAAATAAATAGATCCGCATCTCACTCATATTAAACAAACCAAAGACAATTAAAATCTCACATCCTGTCAGTGAGTTGAAGAATCATCTCCCAATAAATATTTAATTATCTGTGAAAAAAAATGCTGATCATCCTTTGATAAGATCCTGGTCAAAAGGACATGCAATATTTTCTTTTAAAACCTAATGTGTCTAACAGACCTAGTTAATGATTTTCTATGACAGAAATCTGACTAAATCAGTATATAAAACAATGTGACTGGCTGTAAGGAGACTGGAGACAGAGGACGCTGAGTTTACTGAATAAAACCTGCTACAGATCATGTTAGCTCTGGGGAGAATGTTGCTATGGCAACTGAAACAGAGGTGACTAAACTCTCTTTGGGAAACGGAAAACTCAGAGTTTCCCCTATTCAGGTTTAGAAAACTAGAGTTTTCAGTAAACCTGATTTGTGAAACTGACCCCATGAAGGAAGATGGTTTATGTTTGGAGCTCAGCAGCACCATGGGTGTTTTCCTTCTTAAACTATTGTTACCATTTTTTGGGGCAATAATCCATTAGAGGAGTCAGTACAGATACTCAGTTTGGTTCCTGAACAAACAGACTGGGTTTTGAGGAGTCTGTAGAGCTCCGGGACTTCATGGAGTTTGTCTTTCTCCATAGAGATGGGATCTTATTAAGGCAAATCTTTTTGTAAGCACTGAATGAAACCAAGAAATGTCCTTCTGACTCATGGTTTTCCTCTGATTTCAGCTGTAGGTTAAGATGTGTTCTGAGGAGATCCTTGTCAACATCCTGGATGAGTTGGTAAAAAAAGAATTCATTGTCTTCAAATGGCACTTGAAGAGGGAGACCTGGAATGGAACGCAGCCCATCAAACCCAGGAAGTTGGAGAGGGCTAAAAGGCTGGAAGTTGTTGACCTGATGGTGCAGAAGTACCATATTAGAGGAGCTGCAGTAATCATGGGAATCATTCTTAAGAAGATGAGTAGGAATGACCTAGTGAAGAAGATAAAACAGCTGACTAAACAGCAAAGGTCAGCTCAAGGTCAGTCCCAGGTGCAGCTGACTGAAGGTCAAAGGTCAGCTCAAGGTCAGTCCCAGGTGCTGCTGACTGAAGGTCAAAGGTCAGCTCAAGNGCTGACTGAAGGTCAAAGGTCAGCTCAAGGTCAGTCCCAGGTGCTGCTGACTGAAGGTCAAAGGTCAGCTCAAGCTCAGTCCCAGGTGCAGCTGACTGAAGGCCAAAGGTCAACTCAAGGTCAGTCTAAGACAGAACCTTATATCCCCTTTAAACAGGTGATCTCCCCTGAACTTCAGAGTTCAAACCCTTGGTGGAGATGCTGATTCAGCAGTCAGCAGAGTATGTTTATCATAAACTGACACAGGTCTCAGGTTTTTAGGGACACGTGCTTTAGTATCCAGTCTGATGTAAACCAGAGATTCATGAGACCTCAACATAATCTCACTCTGTACCTGCTTGAAGCACAGAGACCTTAGCCACACCTGTGCTCTTCTTCCTCAGTTCTCTTCCTCAATTCTGCATATTTTGTGTTGTGGTTTCAACTACGATGTTTAAACAGGGTCGTTTTGGCACTTTGGATCTGCAAACTTGTGCGTCAGAGACCTGGCAGCCATTTTGCAGCTAGGATTTAATGGTCATTTTTATTTATCAAAGCTATTTTGTTTTATTTTTTGTCTTTTTTTAAACAAAGAAGTATAAACTTTGACACTTAAATTGTAAACAAACTGAATCCTACTATAAATATTGTGTTACTTTTAATAACACTACATGATGCCTTCAGATAGAACACTGTAAACAGCATTAGCAGAGCTACAATGGTTTTATATTAGGTGTGAATGATCTGAGAAATAGAGGCCCCAACATCTAATACTGCTTGGGTAGGCCCTGGTTCAGAGACGTGTACACATGGTTTCATACATCTGGATTTTCTTTTTATGGCTTAAGCTTCAGGATTTCTCTCTAGTGCTGCTTTTATTATAACAGCTGCAAACACTGTGCATGATGTTAGACACAGGATTTACTTCCTTGCTTTGACACATAGATTTAAGAAAAGAGTGTCTTTGCCATAGAAATACAAAGAACCAACAGAGAATCTCAGAAATAGTTTTTATTCTTTGTATTATTCTAAAATGTCTCCTCTGTCTTTGTCTCTTCATTCAGAGGTTGTAGGTCAATGTCAACGTGACCTTAAAGAGTCTCTGAAGAAGGAGCTTGAATGTGTCTATGAAGGCATTGCTAGAGCTGGAGAGAAAATCTTTCTGGATGAGATCTACACAGAGCTCTATATCACCAAGGGAAAGGCTAGAGAGGTCAATGATCAACATGAGGTCAGAAGAATTGAAGCAGCATCCTGGGAACGAAACAGAGCAGTAGAAACAATCAGACCAGAAGACATCTTCAATCTACCTGAAGGAAGGGGTCGGATCAGAACCGTGATGACGATGGGCGTGGCTGGCATCGGCAAAACAGTCTTAACCCAGAAGTTCACTCTGGACTGGGCTGAAGGCAGAACCAACCAGAACATCCAGTTCATATTTCCATTCACCTTCAGAGAGCTAAATGTTCTGAAAAAAGAGTTCAGCTTGNAGCCTCCCCTAGAATTCCATGGGGGGGAGGCATGGGGGGAACACTGCCTAAGAAATTCCACGTCAATTTCTGACAATTTACGGGAGTTTTCGTCGAAGCTTGCAAATTGCCGTATTCTGCCGCTAACCTGAAGTTCCACGACAATCTACAGTGCCGTATATTGACGAAAATCCCACTTTTCATGCAGTGTACGCTGCTGTATTACGAGTCATGTTTACTTCCGCAAACACTGAGGAAGCTTGCTACATGTGACGTCATCGCGTCCTCGAGTGTGCATGCGGGACACTTCGGTTGAACGCTTTCAGTTCACACAGTAGATCACATACAAGTCGCATATACTTGGAAGTGTGAACGGACACGCAAAAAATCCGATTTCACAAAAAAATCGGAATTGAGCATTAAGGCCTGCAGTGTGAACGTAGCCTATGTCACCTGCTGTTGAAAACACCCACTCACTGGGTACTAAAGTGGCAGGTATGGCCAGGTAACTCTTTGCCAATACGGCTAGATTGGGATAAACAGACTCATGTGTTTTCCACCAGGCAAGAGGGTCAGAGTCAACTGAGGTGCAGTCCTTTGCAATGTAACCACTGACCTCTTCTTGCAACTGATGTTTCAAATTTGGCTGGTTCCTTTCCTCAACTTTGAAGAAGGAGCCAAAAAGTTCTGCCATGGCTGACCTCTTCAACGGTTGGGAGGAGGACACCACTGCCATCCCTGGCAAAGCAGTGGCCTCAGCCTGTGAAGTGGATGGACTGTCTTCTGCTGCAGACAGGGTGTTGTCTTTCTGCAAAATGAAACGACAATTATTTTTTCAGAAAAGACAATAATTTTAGAGCATATTGGTATTCCTTAAGGAATACCATTTATAGCCAGTATATAATAGTAATAATTTGTATGAGGATGGGCAGTTGTATTACATTATAATTTTGACACTGCCACCTGCAGGCGTTTTTTTTGGTATTGCAGGTAGACAAACAGTCATTGCAATGCCTGACCAAACCCCCATTGGGGGAAGCAGGGAATAATAATAAATTATTATTATTATAATTTTATTAATATTATTACTAATTGTGATAATAATAATGATGATAATAATGATACTAGTTATTGTATAATAAAATAATGATAGTTTTTTATATCCATACCTTTTCTGCTCTGCTCAGAACCTCTTTGATGAGATCTTTGCAAACTTTCTGCTAATGGGTTGGACCAGGCGATTCAGGGTTTTGAACCTAGGGTCCAGCGCTGTACATTTATTTAAGAAGTCCCAGAGGTCTGGGTCATCATATCGCCCTTGGAAGTTGTCCCTGATGACATTTTTTATGTCTCTTGCGATTGGTGCATCGGCTGTATTTGTTTCTGTTGATTTCAGAAGTGTAGTTTGCAGTGGCAGGATCATGGAAAGGGATGGGGTGGTTTCTGTGCTCATCACTGCCGTGATAGTCTTCAGTGCCCTCATCATGTCAACTAAGGCCTCTGCGTTGGGCAGCTCCAGATCGGAAAGATTCCCAATGTCTTTGCTTCTGACACTCCTCTCTCGAGTTTCAGCGAGTTGCGACATCACTAATTAGGCAGTGCTTTGGCAAACCCAGCATTTCTTGCTTGCACTCCAAAAGTGTGCTGCGGTGGTGCTTCGATGGAAAAATCTGACCGTGGATCTCATTTTGGCAAGCAAATGTGAGACCTGCTTGATCTCAAGGGCTTTTTTAGCAGCCATGTTGAGGGTATGCGCAAAGCATGCGATATGCGGCCAAAGTCCTGCTTCCTCGACTGCATTAACAATGTTCCTCGCATTGTCTGTGGTGAAGCCTATGGGCATCCCAGGTTTTTGTAGGTTCCATTCGCTCACGACTTCACTCAGCTTTTCAGCCAGATGTGTGCTTGTATGTTGTTCGTGCAAAGGATGCGTTTGTAGCACTAAGGTCCTCATGACCCACTCAGAGCTTATGAAGTGACAGTTAGGAAACTCACGGTTGCCTGGAAGGTCCACAAATCTGTTGTGAGTGCAATTGAATGTGCGGCTTTTAATTCCTATTCCACAATTTCTCTTGTTCTGCTATACAAGGCTGGCACTACCGAGTCCCTTACATTGCTGCCGGAAGGAGGATTGTAGCGAGGTTCAAGCACATGTAATAGATATTTGAATCCGGCCTTTTCTACTGAGGAATATGGGCGCATAGCAGATGCGTTGTGGATTCCAATTGCTTCGCTAATTGTTTTTGCTCTGCATGTATTCGTATCAAGGGGTTGTTGTAATACATTTGGGAGACGTATCACTTCCGTTTTGTGCCTGTGATAGAGATATCTGGGTTGTATCGTTTGATATGTGTCGACATATTTGAAGTATTCCCACTTACATAATGAACAGGTGTCGAACAACGACGACAGATCGTCTTTGTGTTGTGAACCACTCACTCTCAATCGCTATTATAACTCAGAGGGAACCGGAAGTTATCCCACACCACTGACTTCAATGATGATGGTGGGTTTTCTAATTCTTCACCACTTGCCATTGTTAGCACTCTCTCGCAACAACACAACAGCGGTACTTTTTCCATAGAGTGCAGTTTGTATTTTAAGGTGGTGTTTACTATCTAGACCAATCCAGGCACCAACCAATCAGAGCTTGCAGGTGGTAGTGGTTAAATGGGTCCTGAAGGAAACTCTTTCAAAATAAAAGTTACGCGTCCAGATCAATATTAATCCTCTGTACCGTGTGTATTCTGCGTGGAAATGCGCCTGCTGAACCATGACCCCAGTACCGTGACGGTTCGGTACGAATACATATACCGTGCAGGCCCTACAAATTATATTGTTTTTGTTTTCTTTTCAACCAGTATATCAATAACATGTTCCACTTTAAATGGATAAAAGTACAGCATCACCACCAAACCTAATGTGTTGCTGTGGAATGTCTTTAACTTTTCCTGGTGGGGCCCTGTCATTTTAGGCAGAATGTCTCTGACCCTTTACACAGTGAGACAGCCCCTACACCTCTCCAGCTCCTCCGAGCAGTTGACAGGAACAGACGGAGAGTGTGAGCTGAGATAGCAGAAGGAACCTTGAGTGGGGGCCTATCAGTGGCATGCGGCCTGTATGAGCTGGATGCCACTTGAAGACTTAGCCCTCCATTAATCATATTCAAATCAGCATCCCAATAAAGCCTCTGTAGTGCCTTCCACTTCTAACCCAGCCTTATCTTAATGTGGACAGATGAAACCACACAGTGTTGTCTGTCACTTCTATAGTTTGTAGTCTTACTATCCCATCACTCACCAGTGATTATTGCGCATTTCTTGATGCCTTGAAGCTGTGATGAGAGCTCATAAACAGTTAATGAAATTAATGCAGCAGCAGTACAGGATTTAAATGAGAGGCAATAATATCATGTTCTATAATGTGCTTTGTTTGAGCTTCCACATATACAAATATAAAGTGTTCCACTTCACTAAAAACTGCTAATAAATCTTTGTTGTCATTGTTGCTGTTCAAACTTTACTCATTTCAGCATCAGCTTGAAGTGACAAGCCATTTTGATAGATCTATCTCAAATGTACAGCTGTTAAAGGAACTCTTTAATTCTACCGAGAGCAGAGGGAGATCTACGCATGTTTGGAAAGATAAGAATTTCATTATGCTCTCAAGCAGTATGAATATCGAATAGGAGTTTGTCTCCGACGGCTTGTCTGTGTCTGCATCTCAATGATATGCTGCACAGCGCCAAGATCTGAAAGTGGTGTTTGCCTGTTTTTCCTGCTTGGAAGAGTTGTTGGGAATTACTCTAGCTTTTTCAACGAACATGTAACTGGATCCTGACCTTCGGTGCTTTGCAGAACTGATCCTGCATTGGGCAGATAGCTGAATCAAAGTAACTCTGTAAGTGTATATATTATGTGCTCCTAATGTAGCATGACTACGTACAGTCTCAGCCCATTAGCTGCTATAATCTGACACTGTGTACTGATAAATCTTCTTGTTTTTATTTCACAGAATCATTTATATTCGCTTCTTATAATGTGGAAAATGATGCATTACATGTCATTTCTTGATAAATGATTAGAAATTTGAACCAACTGATAGAATCATACTCTGACACAGATGTTGAAACTTTATTAATGATGTTTGTATGCAGACTATAATACAATCATTGTTTTGGCTCCAAGTACAAATATGATATGATTAAGCTCTTTATGTTTGCACTATAAGTGCTAATTTGTATAATATTGTCATTTCCATGCAGAGCCTAATGTGGTAATTACTGACCGTCAAGATAAAACTGATCTTTACCTTACAGGCTTAAAACAACCACTTTCCTGTTTCAAGATTTTGTGCAGTTCTTTTTTTTTATGTCCATTATGTTCTAGCAATCAAAGATATATAGGTATTGGAAATGCCTTAATAGTTTAAATTACAATTTTAGCTAATTTTGATTTCTATATTTATATAGATATATAAGCAAATTCATAAACTATGTATACTTAATGAAAACGGTTTTCAAATAACTGCAATTTTGTTTTATGAGGATTAATTCTAATTGGATGGTTGTAACTGTTGCTTTTGCCATCACATCATTTTTTCCTATTGGGTTAATCATTCCAGCAAAAAAAAGAGAACAGATATATAAATATTAATCTTTGCAGCACTCTGCCCTATTTAGTATGAGGCAAAAATGACTGTTCATAAGTCACTTCAAATCCATGCGAGGCACTTCTCTTCTTTGCTGGTGGGGGGGAATTGGGGTGGGTTTGCAGTACTGCTGGCAGATATCGCACATATCTGTTTATGCTTGTTCAACATGCACTTTACTGGACTTCTATTTAGGCTCAAAGAAGGCTATCCAAACACTATTAAGATATACAATACTTTTTGTATCTGTCATGGTCTTGGTTCTGTTTGACTTTACTTTGCTCCTTGTTTTCTAGTTTTATTGGTTTAATTCCAGTTTTGTTGTAATTTATAGATTTATCATAGTTCTCATGTTTTTCTGTTGTCCTCTGTTGCCCGTGTGTGTGTGTGTTTCTTTCCCCTTGGCTCCCTCGTTGTCTCCTCACACCTGCTCCTTGTCAATTCGTTAGCCCTGCCTTTGTCTCACTCAGCTATATATGATCTCAATCTGCTCTCACTCTTTGTTGGTTCCTTGTCTTTGCTGTCCTCCCATGCTGTTGTCCACCTACCTCGTCTCTCCCTGGCTCCTCGTGTCTTGTTTCCCCAGATGTCTCCATAGTTCTGGTTTGCTTTATATTTTTCATGTTGGATTTTGGATTTTTGGATTCCCGACCTCTGTTACCTGTGTTTATTTCATTAAAGCTGCAAGACATCTCCTCAGCCTCTCTGCCTCTGCATTTGGGTCCTCAAACCACAACTAAACCCTGACAGTATCAAATCTTTTATTTTTTGTCTGTTTGTAAAGGCATATTATGTGACTATACCCCTTTAAGTTTTCCATAATCAGGGAGCCCATTTAAAAACAAAGAAGAGTCTTTATGTCACTTTTTTTTATATTTCTGACCTATTAACATTTAGATAAAATGAAAGAGGATATGCTTCATCTTCTTATTGAATTATTTTTTTCATATCAGCCAGAAAAGAATCCACATAGTGTAATGGTGCCATTACAACATTTGAATCAGGGGGTTGTCCTATTCTTTATTTTATCAACCTTAATAATAGATCAGCAGCCAGTTTCTCTTATGCATTACTTTTAGCCAAGGAAATACAGACAGTAAGAAATGCCACCTTGCAAAACCTAACAGTAATTGGAATGCTCACCTGGCTAATGTTATGAATTTGAAACCCCTTAATTAATAGGCCACTAGCTTTTGCTGCCCTCTTCCCTTTAAATAAACATTGTTATTGTTTGGCTGTAAAACTCTAAAGCTGCACAAAGCAAATTTTCCTTTCTGTCTTTAGCAGCTTTAAAATGTTTCTAAAGGAGGTAAATGGAAATTTCATGAGGCTGAAATCCTCTGAGGTGTTGTCAGAAAACTGCACACAGTGCATTTATTTTCTCAAGCGGCTCTGTGATGCTTTACTGGAAAGAAAGGCAAAAGATGTTAATGAGTTCAGCTTTCTCTGGACACTGCTTCTGTGTACTGCTGCAGTGGGTGTCTAATTTTGCTTTGCCTTTCATTTGTCTGTCATGTGGAAGAAGAACGAATGCCTAAAGGGCTGACTTAAAAGCAAATGCTTTTACAGTATATGTTCACTAAGAACATACACTTTGTACACGGAATGAAGTATTTAAGTTTTTTGAATCTTTTCACAATTTGTCACATAACAAACTCAAGCCTTTTATTTGAATGTTCTGTACAAAAACAAAGCTTGAAATTGCAAAGTCAAAATTAAACAATGCATTGTTATATAATTATGAAAAGTTCATCCCACTTTACCCTGATACAAATAATTAAAATCCAGTCAAATCCAGTTGCCTTACGAATGCTACTGCACTCATAAGGCACCTCTCTAGGCTCAGTAAAAATTAAACTACTTTCATAGGTTTGTTAGAAATAATAGAAATTCAGCATCATGAACACCAATGGAAACTATGGACATGTAAGGAAGGAAGCTGTTGAGGAGCATAAACAGTGTCAGGTAATTAAGCAATACCCGAAGGTTAAAGGTTTTAAGGACATTGGTCAACGAGAATGGAAGAAGTTGGAAAGAGTAAAGCACAAAGCAAAATGTGCAAGTTATGGCTATTTGCTAACAGTGTTGATTGGATTGCCATCCTCAAATTTGTCTTGGTTTTCGTCTTTAGGACCAAAATTGATATTAGTTTTAGTGCCATTTTAGTCATAATGATATGTGAAAGTTTTAGTCCAGTTTTAGTCGACTAAAACTCAAAAAGGTTTTAGTCTAGTTTTCTTCAGTTTTATGTTGCACTTCAAAAAAACACTTAACCTTTACATTTTCTAATAAAGACCAGATTTTTTACCAGACTTCCAGCTCTTGCCTGTCACAGTTCTGGTTCTGTTGTGTTTTTTTTTGAGTGTTCGGTTTTGCTTTGCTCCATGTTTTAGATTTTAAGTGGTTTTATTCTTATTTTGTTGTGTTTTCCGGTTATCTTCAGTTTTCAGGTTTTTATTTGTTGCCCTCCGCTCCCCTCTTGTGTTCTCCTTTTTCCCTAGCTCCTTTCCTGTTCTGCTCTATTCACACCTGCTCCCAATCTGCTCGTTAGTCCTCTTTTTGTTTCTGTCTCCCATAAATACACTCTCTGTGTAGTTCCTTTGTGCTGGTTCCTCGTCTAACTTCCTCCAACTCCGTCTCTGTGAGTCTTCCTCCTCATAATACTTTTTCCCCCTGATGTTTCCATGGTTTCTGTTTTTTTTTGGGACTTTTTTCATGTTTGATTTTTGGATTCCTGCTTCAGTTGTTTGTTTACACTTAATTAAATCATCAAGAAACTCACCTCTGCCTCCCTGCCTCTGCATTTGGTCCTCAAACCTCAACCAAATACTGACATTGCCTAGATACAACTGCTGGAGATACAATGCTGCCGTGCAGTTCATCATTGCTGTTGGGCAGAAAACTGATGTCTATAGTTGAAATAAACTTTATTTTTTTTATTAATGCCCTACTTTATAAAATAGGTTGTCACAAAAGTTGTGAGAATAGCAGATCTAGTTCACACATAATATTGGTTAAAATAGTACACAAAAAAAGCAGTTATGTGAAAAATGAAATGGAAAAAATGTGCAACAAATGAAGGGTTTTAGACATAAGGTTTCCATTCAAAGGCAAACACTTCTGATCTACTATAAATTATACATTACATACAAATCAATCAATCTTCATTAGTCCAAAAAAACTAACAAAAATCTTTTTCTTTCTACTTTTGCAATTTTGGCTATATGTCTACAAATATAGCCCTTGGTTACTGCTGCTCAGTCAAAGTAGATTTAAATTCATAGGGGTTATTAAAAATACACTGAGAACCTACGTAATTGCCTTATAATACCATGGCAATCTGGACCTTAATTTCAATATGTTAACTAAAATGTTGAAATATTCAAATATATAGAAAAGTTGAGAGAGAAATATTCAAAGATCCATGTAGCTTTTTATATGGGTCTGTATCCAAAAATAAACAGTATGCAATGAAATATTGGCTGTCGATAAAATTTAGGAATTCCTTTGGTAGAAATTAAAGAAGGTTATCATCTCTTCCGAGCTCGATAAAATAAAATCTTGATAGTTAGATAAAAGGATTTTTTACGCTTAGTAGAGGATGATCAACTACATATAGTTTATTTAGTAGTGAGGGCAGGTAGAGCCATACCGCTGAGAGTGAACCATCAGTGCGGAGCGTGAAGTGCAGCCTTGGAGCTAAGCGTGCACAAAGACCTATTTCTGCACAAGCTGGAAGAGCAGAGTTTGTCAGAGTTGAGCATGCAATACCAGACCATGCCAGATTTCTTCCAGCCCCGCCGCTGTTGCCACAGTCCATTTGTGGTCATGCTGAATGTGCACTGCTGCACGCCAGGTGAGTGACATGACCACAGAGGACCCAGCATGGCTGATACTGCTTAGAAGATTACAGCACAATGATGCATTTTAAACCTCTCACCAACGACCCACTAATATTTTTATTTAGTCTCATCTCGTTGAAGAAAACTCACACCCACGGGTTGTCATGTTTTCGTCATCAAAGATTGATGTCGGTTTGTTGGTTTTCCTTATTGTTATGAAAAAAAAAAGGAGCATCAATGAAATAATTTCGTCATCGTTGACAAAAACAACACTGCTGGAAGGAAAAAGCATTTGAAAAGAGGAAACCTATAGGCCATTGATATCTCTGAAGAGGTGCATAGATCCACAGCTTAGAAAGAATCTGCTGACAACTCCTACTGTAGTTGTATTGGTCATTATGGAGGTGTGGCCTGAAGAAAATAACTTCCTGTATGCAATCTTTGACAACTTTCATGCTGTGAATATATTTTTCCTCAATAAAGGTTTAAGCTAATCAGAGTTTTTTGCACTTTATATACTGCTAAATGCAGCTCAAATCCAGAGGGTATTAGAGAGAGCAGAAGACTGGAATGGATTTATTTTAGGTGTCATGCAAATTGGTGCCCGGCCCTCATGTGCTTATATGACACTCCACATAGAAAGCAAAGAGTGGAAATATTTTTTAAATATCTCCAAGAAGCTTTTTAACATTTAGACTTCCAAATACATATGTATGGCAATCACTGGATTGATGTTAAAGCTTTTAAATTGCTATTAAGTGTCTTACTTTGGGAAATACAGTATGGTTGCATGCATAAAAAAATGTAATAGAAACGCACAATATGATAAGCCAAAGTCTGCATCAGCCAATTAAATTTTTTTTTCGGATAGGTAAAACTGAGCCAGTGTTACTTTTCAATTTCTCTTTTGTACAAGTTTCTGTAGAAGTGGAGTGGGTTCCGGGTTTCCCCTAATGTAGTATTTGACTGGCAGGCTAATTTATTGGCTTATGTTTTTCAACATGCAGAGTGGAAATTTATAAAATGTAATTAAATACATATTTTCAAATGTCTTGTGTACTTTTATTATCTTTTATGGGGCACAATGGGCCTCTGGTGGGCTGACCTAGAGGCACCTATCCCTAGGCTTAGCCCATTTTGGGGGGAAAACCTTGGGTACAAATGCATGGTAAATATAATAAATAATGCCTGTATTTGCTGTAACTCTCATACAAAAGGTTTTTTGATATGTTCAAAACATTGGGCTTAGCTTAGAATCAGACTGTGTATACTTCAATATCAGATGCATTGGCAGCTGATATAAAGTGTTACAAATCAGGTTAAAGACCCTTGTTAACACCAACTTCTTTAAGCAGTGTAATGTCATAGAATATCAAAGCACATGTCAGATTCTGTAGACTCAATTTGACAAGATTTTAGAATAAAGCTGCTCTTTTTACAGTTAGAAATGCAGGTTCACTTTTAACTTTAACTTCTTAAATTACAAGTCTACATAAGCATTAAGGATTTACAATAATACAGGAAAAGATCTAAAATAATTTTCCTGTTTTCTGTTAAGAAGATAACATTTTACAGTACCCATCTCTTGGTCACATTTACAGATGACTGATCTAACCCTCTGCGTGAGCTGTCATCACACCTGTCTAATAATTTAAAGGTGGTGTCACAGGGTTACAACATATTCAGTTTATACAAGCAGCCCTCTGAGCAAAGGTCACCAGTATGGAGCTCTACCAAATCCAATTAGAGGACTGGATAAGCAAGAGAATTTAAAACAAGCAGGACCTGCCTTCAAACTCCTTCATGCTCGAGCAAGCCCTGCTTTTAAAGAGGGTCCTCAGAGGGTGGGTGGATGTAGTGTGATTTGCTTGGAAGAACTACATGTGAATGCTCAGGGACAATAATTTTATTACAGTCAAATTAAAAGGAAAAATGAACAGAACCATTAAGCATCACCACTGTTAAACTGCTCAAGGTTGATCCACTAGGTAAAGGATTAGCTGTTTTCTTTTTACCACATTTTGTATTTTTTATTATTTTTTTACCTTGTTTGATGTCCGTTTATGTTTTTATTAATATGTTTCAGATTTAGTTCTCAGCTAAAACAATTAAAGCCTTGTTATTGCTCTTCTTTATTTTGTATTTCTAAATTCATGTTTTGGTGTATTCATCAAATGATACAGAGCTCATATAACTTTTTGCAAATTTTCAATTCAAAATATAAAAATTCAGAGTGCCTTGCAAAAGAAATCCTTCCCCCAAAGTTCCACATCTTTAAATTCATATCAGATGTGAATCTCCCAGCCTGCAAGCTGAATCTGCCCTGTATGTTTATTTAAAAAGGTAGAATAAAGCACATCTTTACTTCTGTTTTTGCCATCAGCAACCCTGTTTAATATGATAGATCTGCTAACAATAATGCATAGTTATAAAGCAAAAAAGAATATAATTTTTATCACTTTGTTTATCAAGTAAAGTCTAGATATTTTGGTCTATGTTTGGATTTAGACACGGAGAGTAAGTACTTTTCTGAAGTACCTGTTGCTGCAAATAAAGCTGCAGGTATTTTTAATGTCCATTCTTTAAAAATAGTTCAAAGTCATCTGATTTGAGTTTTTGAAATAATATATTTAAGCATTGCCACAGATTCAGTTTTAAGATTAGGCCTTGAGTTTGACAAGGTCGTAACAGTACATTGATAGACCACATGTCAACAGCCAGTGTCATGCATCATTTAACGCATCCTTGGTTCAAAACTCTTAAATCAAAAGGCTCACTTATCCTGTTAGCTCTTAGTCAATTTCTTTGGAGTCCTGGTGAGGATGTCATGTTTAATAATGTACCTTTTTACATAACTGCCATTTCTGTGTAAAAAAACGGCTACAAAAAATACTACTCATAGCATAGTTTTCCCCACTAAATTCTTGTGTGATTGACATTACTGAGTATTTAGTTACACTTTTATGGAATGAGCAACATTTCCAAAGACTTCTGCAACACTTACAAAACTGAAATAAAGCCACTAAAATGTCCATCTGTCATGTCCTATTATTAGACCGAAGGAACAGTTTAGTTTATTGAAATATGATGTGAGTTTTACCACTTGGGTACCTTACACAGACTGCAAAAGAGAGGACAATTTCACAGAAAATGCTTAAAGAATACGCTGTTGTGAAGCAGCACCGTGAGGCAAACACTTTCAGTTTTTTCCTGATTTCTGGCA
>NW_015150865.1:19724-24539 GCF_000732505.1 Cyprinodon variegatus
GATTGACATTATAGTCTTTTGCTAGAAAATGCTTTGATTCTTGTTCGGCGCCAGGCTGTTTCACTCCAATAAGTCCTGCCGCTGAACTAATTGGGCTTTGTGTGACACCTTGAGTTGTTCAGCTGGCTCTGACAGGCGAGAGAAAACTGTCGTAGGTACAGCTGCATGCACTTTAATAAAAACATGTGTAGGCTGGCATCATAGGCTGTCACTTTGACAGGAAGCAACTGACAAGTTTGAGCTGTGACATATTCACACATTTAGTTGGAAAACAAAAATACTTGTCCTTTAACATTTAATTTTTATGTGAATCGAATGTTTAACCATTAAAATAAAACAAGACCCAGCAAAAATGACTTACAGATTTAATTTCTGTATTGTACAAGTAAATAGAATTTAAATGAAGAATAATTATGACACAGTCCCTTGTAATGAAGCTATAGTAGTAGCATTTCCAGTAAAACTGACAGAGAGCTGCTGAGCTTCCTTCCAGAATCTGTGAAAAACTCTTTTAAAGTCTGGGAAATATTGGTGGACAGTGATTTAATAAATCAGAATATAATTTTATTTAAGAACAGTGAAATGATTACCGTGCAAGCCAGATGAATTGTAACAAGATTTGTGAATTCACAAAACAGATTCACTAGACTTAAAATAGAAGTGTTTTGGACCAATTAATGCAATGACGTGTGTGACATCAGAGTGTCAACCATAAGCTGAGGTGTGAAGTAAAACAAATATGGCTTTGCCGGTTTTAGCTGGGATAGCCTCTATTTCTTTTTGAAAAACAAACAAAAGGATTTGACTTTTGCCAGGAAAAAAGTTTGCGCTTCCCCCCAACTGGATTTGGTAAGAGTTTGATTTATCAGTTGACTCTGCTAAGTGCTAAGCAGATCAAGCTGCTACTGCTGCTGTTATGGGATAAAAAGTACACAAGAGAGGCAGGTACCCAATCAGCTTGAGGAATTGTATTGAATGTCCCTCCCTTTTGCGAACACTTTATACATGAGGCTTTCCAGATTGATAAGTGTAATTGAGTTTGAATTCTACACAGTTCTACGCAGTATATATGATGTGACTTTTCAGATATTTCAATATGTATTAGTTTATTATTACAGATTTTTTATGTGAGTGATGTTCGGAGTATTATTAGTTCTGTGTGTTTTTTTTATAGCAAATATTTCTAAAATTGAATTGAATAAATTGAATGAGTTTTTTAAAGATGGTAAAATAATTGTCATAAATATGTACAGACATCTATTGTGTTCTGACGCTTTTACTTTTCATATACATTTCAAACATTATATGGTGACAAAAAGTTAAGAAATATATTGCAATACAGGTTTGCATCATATCCTTAAGACTCAATTGAAACTAGAGATAAACTCCTTAAATAGGATTTTCTGATGCTGAAGAATTTCTTTCTGATAAAATCGCCGTATAGAGGCTAAACATAATGTAACTAGAGATTAAAAACACCATGTACAGGCCAGCACTGTACCTAGCTGGCCTTTGTTGCTGTGATGCTACCTTGAAAAGTGTAAAAATTGAACTGAAAATGTACCCTGCCAACCGCCCATGGACTGCCTGAGATAGGTGCTGGCCCCACTGCGACCCTGACGGAGTAAGCGAGAGAAGATGATAGATGGATAGATGTAATGTTACAGCCCTCTGCAATAGAAGCACCTTCTACTTAAGTTTCATGTCAGTAGATGAATCCTTTGGAGAAGGCTCTGTGATGATGTTGTCAAGTACAGGGTTGGAAACATAATGCTTTCAGTCTGTTTTTTTCTTTTAAAGATAATGGAAACTTAATGGTAAGTTGACCTTAAAGGTCAGCATCTTTCAGTTGGTAACTTTACATGAGATCCCAAAAAAAATAATGGGTCCATCTAATGGGCTCTACTATTTAATATCAACATGATTCTTCAACTCAGATCTTAATAAACAACAACATAAGTTACCATAAGTATGCAGACGACACACAGCTGTACATTATCATCTCTAAAGGAGAGTATGAACCAATTCAAGGGCTTGGTAAATGCATAAAAGAAATGAATGCATGGATGTGCCAATTACCTTCATCTGATAAAAAACTATGGAACAAAAGAAGGGTGTTTAAATGTTAGCACAGATCTTCAGTTAATATATTCAGAAACTACCAATGAAGCTTCAAATCTGGGTCTAGTAATGAACTCAAAGGTGAATCTATGAAGGCGCATAAAAAAACAACACAGTCGGCTTTCCGTATCCTGAAGAACATCCCCAGGATTAAAGGACTAAGCTCTCATCAGGAGCTTAAAAAACAGTTAGATGCATCCATCTTTAGTAGAACTGACTGCAAATATCTTTGCAGATCTGCCAAAAAAGTCAATCAAGCAGCTGCAGCTCATCGATAGTGCTGCTTATCTCCTCGCCAAAACTAAGAAAGTGGAGAATATTATCCCCATGCCAAAAAAATTATCCCATATAATTGGTTGTAAACTACTTTACTTATTCTTTAAATCATGGAATGGCTTCACACTCAGCACTGTTACATCAATTTAATGTTGAAGATTGGTCTAGATTTTGATTACCATTATCCTAGTGGTCAAAAGATCTCATTTTAACATCATATGACAATTATGTATGAAACACGGATGCCAAATTTTCATTGTAATTTGGTCAAAAGGGTAAATCAACTTGACATGAATTCTATGTCATTTAATTGATCTCATTTTTGCAGATACTTTTGCAGTTTTTTTGAATTTTCAAATAATGATATTGATGTTTGGACATTGTATGTCAAACTTTTGCTAGTAAAATAATTTTTCTGATAATCATTTGGACTTTATTTTTGGAAGTAGGCAAATAATTAATGGGATCAGGGAGAGGGGGAGGACACAGAGCACAGGTCAGCAGGCTGGGACTCAAAACTGTCTCTGACCAATGCTGATGTTCATGGGTAAGGCGCTTAACCCTTCCACCACAGTCGCACCCTTAACTAATTCAATTTCAAAATAGTTAGAGAGGAAGAGATCCTGCACTGTCTTGTATTGCAAACATTGTTAACTTCATTTACTTAGAGGGCTGTGAAGTCTGAAGGCATATTCATCAGGATTAAAAACTGATGGTCCTGCAAGATGAAAATGACATAAATGAAGCCAAATCTGTTTTTGTTATGCTTGGATGTTAGATCTTCCAGAGAGTGAGAGTGCAATGGGGGAATAGCTTAAATATAAAGCTGCATTTCCTTGCATCATTTTTTAAAATATATACGTATATATAAATATAATGCGCTATATGAATAGCCTTGCTTATACTTATAATTAGAGGTTTCCATGAGCATAGCCATGTAACAAAAACATGGGAATCTTCTTCCCTTAACTAGAATTTATAAGATTGTATCTAAAATTTAAGACAAATGGAATGAAAGATTTGCCAAAAAGAATGCACATTAAGGTAGAATGGCTTATCCAGTCTGGAGAACTGAGTAAGTCCTAAACAAATTGTCAGGGGATCCTGAAAAAAGCCAATTATGAGAATCAGCACTATTTGCAATTGCAACTTTGAACATTACACTTAGCCTCAGCATTTTTTCTCCATGCCTAAGGGAGCAGTAGCTGCCCCAAAGATCATTCTTGGGTGCTAAAGTTCCTGCTCTGGAGCCAGAGTGGTATGCTGTGGAATCTGAACCAGTGAACTTGCAGCCCTCTGATGATTCATGCTGTAACTACTAGCCTGTGGTGATGTGATGTGTGAGTGGGGCTCGAACCCAGAACCTCAGGATTACAAGCTCTATGCCCTAACCATAGGCCGCCACTCCCCTATATAATTTATATCTCTGTTTGTATGCTGTCTCTCTCCATAAAATTGACCAACCATAGAGATTTAAGAGATCTTTTCTTTATAATTGAATATTTACAAAATCAAGAAGGTATGAAAAGATTATCTGTCATACCATTTATATCAGTTATTTTAACTCATATTGAGGTTTGTCTCTCTTTTGTATTTCCAACTGGCTCGACCTTCTCTCCGCTGCACAGCTCTGAACACTGTGAATCATTCCTGGTTTTCTCTCCTGCGAGATTGATCTCAGACTGTGAAAGGAAACTTGCCAACTTTACATAATTGGATTTCAACAGATTGCTTCTCTGTTTGAGACTTTCGTCAATTTTTTTTTATCTATTAGAGGGAGTAAGCTAAATCTTATTGTCATTTCAATTGCTTTTTTATTGGAGCTTTGCATCAAAGGTGTGAATCCTGTGTATGTTCACATTACAGCTCCTACTACTCAAAACTGACGTGATGCTCTAGGCAAACTTTGAGTTGATTTCTCTTTACAGTACGTATTATTACTATTATCATTACAATTTTGGTGATTGTTTTTGGGGGGTTTTAGAGCAGATTAGGAACAGAATGGCAAGGAAGCCTGTATGCAGCAATGAGATCACAAAACTCCCAACCTTCAGTGCGCCTTTCAGTTCATGCTGCAGACTGCAAACACCTTATTCACTGCACAAAAAGATTTACAGACTAACTTAATTTTTTTTTACACAAGCAGTGGCTATGTGGTTATGTCCTACTTGGCAACATAACATTCCTAAGTCACTTGCCCACCTTTCTCGTCCTAAATTCTGCATGCAGAAGGAAAGCTCTGCATTTAGGTGGCTGCTGTGATTAATTTAGACAGAGTGTATTAGAGAAATTGACCGGGATGGCAGAGTGCTTCTTGTTTTTACATATATATTTACCTTTATCTATACAGGTTGTCTCTTAGAGATCCAAGATTTAATTTACTGTTCAATGTTTATATTTTTTTTTTTTTTTTTTTTT
>NW_015150865.1:26472-55844 GCF_000732505.1 Cyprinodon variegatus
ATATATCTATATATATATAGATATATATATATATATATATATATCTATATATATATAGATATATATAATGTTATGGTTGACCCTTTGGTTTGTTTTCCACTTTGTATAATATTTAAGCAGTCTTTAGTTACTCTTTGTTGCCCCCTTGTGCCTGTCTCCTTTCCCCTAGCTCTATTCTAGTCACTTCCATCAACTCCTGCTCCATATCCGCTAATTCCCCCAGTCTTTGTCCGGTCTCTCATATATACTCCCTCTGTGCAGTTCTTCAGCACTTGTTCATGTTGTTTTTTGGCTCCCATGTGTTTTCCCTAACATCTCCTGGATTTTTGTTTTTTTTTAGCATTTTGTTTTCTTTTTGGTTTGACTCTTGGCCTTTGCTTCTGTTGCCTTTGGCTCTTAATTTAACCTACAATAACTCATCTTTACCTCCCTCATCTCTGCATTTGGGTCCTCAACCTACCTCCACTCTCACGTTGACATATAGGTTATATTGGTTGAAATCAGAAAAAAAATATTAAAATGCATGCATGGTTTAAAAAATAAAATTGGCCATAAACTTGTTTGTAATGTAGTTCTTACAAGAATTGAATTTTACTTTCGCCGCTCAACATAGGTGTATAATAAATATGACTAGATTTTTTTTAGCAAAGGCTTATTAAAATCTTCAGTGATCAAACTGCAAAATACAGATATTGTGCTATTTTATTTTGCTCTACATGAACCCTAAACTGGTTAAAAACCATGCATCAGCAAACATTGTTTGCTGACTGGCCTCCCCATAAAACCCTCTGACTCTGCCACTGATTTTCTGAAGACAGAAAATGGTTCAAAGGTGTTTTGTACACATGTTTGGCATTATATTGTAAACAGCTAAAAAGTGGTTTAAAACAAATGTTGCCATGATTATATACACAGGAAGGGACCCAACTTTGTGATGCAGAAAACTATAAGATAAAAATGGAATTTCAATGACAAACTAATCGGACTGTATTCCAGGCAGACTTTAAGTCAGTGAACATTTTGAGAATTGTCACCCAGAGAATTGTCTGAAAATTCTCATTGTGCAGCCTGAAGACCAGTGTATTTAGAGCATGTTTGATTAATCAGGAGTCTCCATGTTGGCCAAATTGATTCTAAATAGCCCCTTTTTAAAATGCAGTCTCTAATGTACGATTAAAGTGTTTAAATGAATAGGGTGCATGCACAGCAGTAGGGTGCATGCACAGCAGTATATACTTGGAGAGGATTAACACATGCTGTATCTCGCTACTACATTACTGTTAGCAGTGATACAATGCATGGCTATTCAGCAAAGTTCAAGTAAGTTGCACATGACTTTCAATGAAAATGGCTCTTAAACCCGCAAACATCAATTTTCAGTGTCTTGTGCTATCCATGAATAATGGGAGCAGAGGCCCACAAGGGCTACTGTTACTTAGCTGTAGCCTCATGTATAATTGATGATGAAATGTGTTGCATCGCTTCAGCAACCTTTGCTCTGTTGTACTGGTGCATGGCAGTCCCAGTTTTTGTAACATAGATGTCTGCTGCTGTGTGAGGCAAGATAGACTTTTCCTGCTTAACTCCTATGTAGCCCGCAGTTTGGTGAGGCTTTTGTTTTTGCATTGTCTTAAAGCTCCAGTGTGTAATAATTACAGGGAACATAACATTTACAAACTGAAAAGACTCAATCTTTATGTTTGCGATGCCTTAGAAATTGCTATTTATAATTACATAGTAATCAGTCATCTATGGAGGCAGACATCTTTGCACTATGGCAGCAGAGAGCTGACAAACTAGTGACTGTAGAGATGCTCAAATGTGACTGTGGCAAGTATAGTGTAACAAAAATAATAACCTTACTACATGTAGCGCTCAGAGATGTTAAAAAAAACCAAAACAAACGTATTAAGATAATTTATTTCACAGAGACCACATGGGTATAAACTAAAATTATTTTCTGGATACACACTTCGGTTTCTTCTCTCTGGCTCTTTTGGAGAGTTTTTTTTTTAGTTTTTGCGACACTAGTGGATCGTATTTTTGACAGTATGCTGACAGGCAAGTGGGTATGAGAGAGGGCAAAAGACAAGCGGCAAAGGACCACAGGTCGGATTTGAACCCGGGTTGGCTCCGTTGATGACTAAGGCCTCTGTACATGGGTCATGCGCGCTAACAAGTCCCCCACCTGCACAATGGGACAGTTTTAAATATCGTAAGCTCCAGTCATTCCGCTAGCACCTCTCCCTTACCCCTGCCCCTTTCTACACACCCAACACAGCCTCTTTGCTCTCTTCTTCTCCCTCTTCCTTGTTTAATAATCCCCCATGCCATAGTGGAGACTCCAGCCGTTTCTCAATATGCGTACTTGTGTGTTCTCATGTGCACGTAAAACGTCATCAGCCTGCCCCAGCAATGTTCCAATTAACAAGAACTTAAGACCGAGAACAGACAAAGTCCCCTGATGTTGTTCTCACCCCTCCCTCTTTACCAAGTATGCATCAGAGTAGGCTTGTATGTTCCCACAATTGACAGCTGTCCCAGCATGGACTGCAGGAAAAACAGGTTCTAGGTTAGCACTCACAGAGCTCAGAGTATTAAATGTTCACTTTTCTATTTACCTTTCTGTTAACTTTTCTGTATAGTTATAGTTTCAACAAGCATCAATCCTAGCTATCAGCATGTTACCATTTTATGGAATATTGTCTAAATTGTATGTAGTCGGATAGTATGGTAGTGAGGAAACACATTTAACTTGACTCTTTGAGACAGCATTGTTAAGAGGCCAAACAGCAGAAAGCAGACTCTCAATGTGTCAGTTCATCCATTTATTTGGTACAGATTTGTGTCATTCACGTATGACCATGTTCTTCAGTTAATGAGCTCAACCGATTATGTGTCCTGTGCCACAAAATGACAGCTCTGCTTTTTTAGCTACAGCGCTCTGAAAAATATTGGGCACATTTCCATAAGTGTTTGGCAAAGTTTGAATTAATAATCGGTGATCCCCTGAGCAGATGCCAATCTTCCAAAGAGAAGTTTGACATTTAAATAAAAACCTCTCATAGCACATAATATGCTGCCAAATATATATTTTCATCACATACTATAAAATATTTTATAACAAGAATGAGTTTGGCAAAATCTGTCCAGGTACTAAAACACTGACAGACTTGGATCATTTTTGTTTAGTTTATGTGGGATGTAATATTGCCTTCATTCTTTACTCACATGTTGACATTTAAAACTATCAGGTTTACAAATATAAGAGAACAGGCCTTCAAGACACAATCATGATTTAGAGGTGTCCCAGAAAATCTTAAAAATCTATTTTTTTATTTGACATTTGATAAACAGTCCCTTCAAAGTGGTCATCACAAAAATCAGACTTTTTAATTTTGAACGGTGTATGTTAGTTTGGGGATTCGTTAAATCTGTCTGTCAATTTGTGCTTGTATCAATGCTTTTGCTAACCATGACTAGAATAAATTCTGTTAATGCTTAAACATATTTCCTCCTTTGTGTATACTATCTGAAAACAAAACCCCATTGGATCTGAACCGGGTAAGAAAAGGCTGATTCAGCAAGACATAAAATTATCATATTTTAAAGGAAATTATCATACGTTCGTCATAACCAAAATAGCAAGTCAACTGATGCTCTATAGTTACTCTCATAGCTTCATGGTATCATGGATTCATCTGCAGAGCCAGAGTTGTAAAGGTAATATATATATATATATATATATATATATATATATATATATATATATATATATATATATATATATATATATATAAAAACTACACTACAAGTCAACTATGGCAGCGTACTGGCTAGTAGTTACAGTAGTTGCTATGAATCCAACCTGCAATCTTACATTTGTCACATTCATGTATATTTTTTTTACAGGTACATCTCAATTTATCAAATCTTTAAAAAAAAAGTTACATTTCAGTTACTGAAAAACACTAAGTAAAATATTGCGTTAATTACACACAGATTGATGATTTCAAAATTTTACTTCTATTAATTCTGATAATTTTCTGCTTGTAGTTTATGAAGACACACTATAATATCATAGACATTTTGTTATACTATTATACCCAGCATTTCGATTACAGATATAATGTGGCATTTGTTTGTGTGTCTAAAGATGTCTAAGAAAACAAATTTATTATATTCCCTTTAAAACATCACAAATTACTTATAACTCTTAAATGTCCTGCAGATTGCACTTAAATATCTATTTAACAAATGTTATTTTAAATGTAAAATTCAAATCAGTAATTTAAATAACTGATCTTTGCAGTAATTTGTTTACAGTGAGAGGACATATGAAACTGTTATCATTTAATTTTGAGAGAAATAAAGCCAAGTATAAATAAAGTTTATGTAACTGAGCTGTCTTTTGTCATAGTTTGGGGATTAAAGCAAAGCTATGTTTTTCTCTATGGTTGCCATATTTTCTGTCTTTTTGCCTCTTTACTAATTAAGCCCACTGTTATTTCTTCCAATCTTTTCTTCATATCGGGAGGTGACATTCATACACAGTACTGCCACAGTATTTGCTTACCTGCCTTGACTTATATATGAGCTTAAGTGACATCCCACTCCTAATCCATAGGGGTCCAACATGATGTTGATCTGTATGTTGCAGTTGCTGTTTCAACTCTACTGGGAAGGCTATCCATTAGGTATAGGTGTTTATGGGAATTTGTGACCATTCTTACAGAAGAGTATTTGTGAGGTCACAATCATTTTGGTCGAAGGCCTGGTTCTTAGTCTCTGCTTTAATTCATCTGAAAGGTGTTCTTTTGGATTGAGGTTGAGACGCAAGTGAAGTTCGTCCACACCAGCCTTTTCCATCCATGTCTTTGTGGACCTTGTTTACAGCACTGGTGTACAGTCATGTTGGAAGAGGAAGGGGGCAGCTCCAAACTGTTACCAAAAAGTTGGAAGGGTGGAATTGTCCAAAATGTCTTGGTATGCTGAAACTTTTAGAGGTTCTTTCAATGAAACTAAGGGCCACACACAGCCCCTGAAAAACTTTCCCTCACCATAATCACCCTTTCACCAAATATTACACTTGGCACAACGCAGCCAGACAAGTACTGTTCTCCTGGCAACACATACTCATCTATCAGCTTTCCAGATGGAGAAGCATGATTCATCACTCCGGAGAACATTTCTCTCCTGCTCTAGAGTCCAGTGGCTGTTGACAGGGCCAATATGCTCATAATGAGCATATTAGCTTCATTTCAGCATAGAAGTAACAACTTTCAACATATCGGTCTGCTACGATGAAATGCGCTGGTGAGAACCCTGAGGGGTGCAAAAACAAACTGCTGTAGAGTTGAATGGGACATTAGCTGGTTTATTAAATAGCAGATGGAGAAGTTTTTTTTCCTAAATCAAAATGTGTTGATTGGACTTTCTACAAAAGAATGTTTAAAAATCTTTAACTAAAAATACTTTATCTGTACTGCTCATGAATATGTTTGTATTTTGCACACACATGTATATATGCCCAGGTTACTAGATTTAGACTAGAAACCTTTAAGTGCACATTTATGCAACCTTCATCATACTTTATTCTCACAGTGGACCTACACTTAAGATAAAAAAAAAAAAAAACTCAATCACAGCAACACCTGTGAGCACTAACTCTAAATCTAGAACAAATAAAAAATCATTGTGGATATTCAATAATTAACAGTCTGTAAAACATCTATTTTTGGTGTGGAAGATATTGCATTACCCTTAATTTTAGGCCATTGTTTCCCCGGCCTCCTACTCAAAATGGAACCAGAGACCTGGCAGTAATGGGTGTCTTGTCTCCTGGGTGGATCTGCCATGACTGAGACCCAGGGAGAGACAAATTAATTGAAACCACTGGAGTGCATGAAAGGGCAAAAATAAAGGTGACTTTTGGGGATACTCTTGTTTGGGCAAAAAATTCAGGATAGAACAACCATGTTTCCTATAAACAATATCTATCCGTGTGTCCTTTTGTCTGTTAGTCTGCTGAGAAACTAAAGGTATTTACTTCCAGTGCATGTGAATGTGAGAGAATAATAGTCACAAGAATTACAATAACCTTTATTGACAAAAGTAATCTCACTCAAGTGTTGCTTTGTTCTTAGTGTATACAAGCTATACATAGGCTTGATAAAAAGAATCAAGCTTATATTTGGATTTTTATTTATATTATTTTCTTCAGATTTGCCCTTGCAGTACTGGGGAAATACACCCCAACCCCAAAATTACAAAAAAATGTTTTTACTGTTAACACACCTTCTAATAAGCTGCTCCGGTAAAGTTTACAATGCTCCATGTGCTACGTTAGAACAAAGAAAAATGGAGACTAAATCTTCCTCTCTGCTCTGGATCAGGTAATCCATCACTTTAAAATAGAACCATGGGTCTCACCTGAGGAACACAACCTTAAGGTTCTGGTAGAGCATACTTCGCATTGCTTTCACCTACGGAAAGCCAGCTCTCTGTGCAGTCTCCCATCAGCATTTGTTAGAAACTCAGCCAGCTGTTGATCTTGGCTAAATTAAGTTATAAGTACTGGTAGGTCTGGTAAAAAAGTTATTGTTCAGAGGCTTCAAAGTTTTTTTGGATGATCTAATTTTTACAGAAATATGAGGCGCCACCGCAGCATCTACAAGTTCAGGCTGCGAGTAAACAGCCTTAAACCGAAGAAACTGTAGAACCTGGACCTCTAAAGAAAGTATATAAATGGGATTGATTTTGACTTCAGCTGGTATAGAAAGCCAAGAGCTCCACAGGTGGAATACATTTAAAATGGGCAGTAACTGTATTTTAGACATAATTTTTTTTTTCACATTAAAAACATTCATATTTTGCACTGTGAAATCTGTGGTGTAGCTGTGATACAGTATGAGTTCCTATAACTTTTTGGCTGTAACTTTTTTATTACATTTTTTTTTTGAGTTTCTACAAGAGTCATATAATTGTAAATATTTCAAGATTAATTTCCATGATTAAAAAAACTTTATACATGTCACTAGAATATGAGCAAATCTAAAATGTTTTCTATTTTTCATCTGTACTCCATACTTCCACAAATGTTGTCCAAATGTGCCACTTTAAGAGCTTTTTTTATGTTGTTTGATATAATTAATTAAAATAAATCTTACACAATCAGCGCTGGATGTTTGAGATAAAGCACAACTATCCACAACCTCTGAGATCTGCTTTAGCTCCTCACATCTAAGCTGCATCCACCATATCTGAGAATGTGCAGATTGGCCCTGTTTGCGTTTTTTGCTTTATCATGTACTTGAAGTAAGCACTAAAAAAACTTGCACAGAGCATGCGTCCTAAGCTGTGTGCTTGTTACAAAACGGGGAGTTTCATCGTTCTAGAAGACTAAACTAATAAATAATTTAGACCGCCACGTGTTCTTCTTCCTGCTACATTTATTTACTTATGCATCCAAGTGTTCTTTGATAAGGAAAACTTAAAAAGGACATTTGCTGAACAAATTTTAAAGGACACTCATGTTTTATTAAACATATTAATCCAAATAAAAATCTTAAATGAATACATTTTTATTAAGAAACTGATTTGTCATATTTGAAACTGGGATTGAAGAGTAGCTGATTTTCATTTGGCTTGTACATCCAGTATCCAGTAGACTGAGGACATTTGTGATGGCGGTCATAAAGACAAGATGCTATTAAAGCCCAAAAATAAGATGAACACAAAGCAAAAAATAACTTCTGCATTTCTCTATTCGGGAGGAAAAAAATTGTTTTTTGTATTTTCATTATTGGCTTAGAGTCAAAAAACTAATGATACACAAATACAAAATGATACAGAAAAACAATGTTACTGATTGTTTCTATAGGATCTTATTTTATGTGCTACATATTTTTTCTATTACACTGAGAATTCAAGAGCAGTGCGCAACTGCACAAGTTTACAGCTTAAAGAAAACCTTGGTTTGGGGCACATTCCAACTATTTTGTCCCTGGCCCAGCTGACTCTGGCTCTAGCTATTGTAAAGCTTTGTTGCAGCTCCTTAGCCATGGAGAGCCATCTCATAAAGCACTGTAGACATCATTCTTTGACTTACCTGAAAACCACACAAAGGTCAGAAGTTTGCTCTGAAAATTGTTGCACGCGCCTCAGCATCCACTGATCCCATATTGTGCTATTAGTTGACCTACCACTTCATGTCTGAGTCAATGTCACCTCCATTCACCTCCATTCTATAATAGCATAAAGATATTTTAGAACTTAATTTATCACACAGGTGGCATTTTATGTTGTAATGCTGTAGTATACTGGGCTCATATAAGTGACCCATTTTTTTTAAAAAGGGTTGTACACTGATTTTTCCCCCCTAAATCATAGTTACAGGTTTTCTGATACTCTGTTTGGTTCTATAAAATGTCTTTTAAGTACTGTGACATTTCAAAACAGCATATTGATGGTTTTATTCAGGGTTATCATAACATAACATCCATTAAATGTTTTTAGCTCTGTTTCCTTTTCTTCCAACTGAGTATTTTCCCAGTCTGCTAAAGACAGGCTTTTTAGCAGAATAATTCTGTGATTAGTATGTTTCATTTAAGTGTGCTCAGAGTTCACCAACTGCAGCAGTTATTGAAATATGCTGTGCAAATCCCATACTGACTTATACTAAATGCATTTAAATCAATTTTGATTAATTAGATTTGTGATATGGCTATAAAACTAAAGTAACAGCAGCTAGTTTGATATTCTGCCTGTTTATTCTCTGCAAGAGGCATGGGTAGCCACATTGTTAGACCTGTCTTCCTTTTCACAAGTGTTCAAGTTCAAAATTCGATTTTCTTTTATTGCAGAGAAATGAATTAACCCCAGTGTCAGTTTTATTCACCATCTCGCCACCTTGTCATGAAATTGGAATGGTAGAAATTTAAATAAATAACCCAACAGCAAGGTCAAGCTTGTTGGTTGTGGGGTAAATTGACTGAGCTCAGTGAAGGCTGACATTTTTTCTAGAAGATTGAATTAAAAACTACAAAAACATGCTCAATTTTCTTTTTTCTGAATACCAGAAACATTTTTGGTCACGCTGTGTTTGATTATATTATGCTTACTGGGCTATGCCATTCTTGATCATTCAAATGAGAAACTCAGGTTATATTTGAGAAGTTTATAATTAATTCTTATTTACTTCAGATCTTCTCGGTTTTCTATTATTCAGTTGTTTTTGCAATCTTTATTGATAATCTGTCGTAAAAACTGAATCCCATTCTCAGTTATTTTTTGTTCCTCGGACATTTATATACAACACATTAATGCTAGCGATGCCTATTTGTAAGTTGTATGTGTATATTGCTGTAAATCAGCATTAAGCAGCAGGATTGTTGTCAGCAAAGTTGACCATCTTTGGACCCCTAAATCCTTTGCCTGTGTTGTATTAAGAAGCTTTGAAAGCCCTCTCATCCTTGCAAACTGAATTTAGACTTTAGTGTTTTCTGCAGTTTGTGAGGTTTTATTCTCCCTTCACTTTTAACAGCTTGATAGATGTGCAACCATTTGGATCAAGTACAGGAGCATAAACAATGAATCCATGAGAACAGGCCATTATTAAAGACCAATAAAACAAGATGACATAAGAATCCTGCATCAAAGTAAATGCTCACTGACCTCCCTGCTGTGTTTAACTTAGAATCACATATTACATTTCATTACAGCCCTGCTGACATTTTCCTCTTTAAATATTTTATACAACATAATAGCAGTAGGAAAGCAGAGACTTGCCCATCTTAATGCCACACTGTCTCAATTAGAGGCTTATTTCACAAGCACTGAATTAGGAAATTCCACAATAAAAGATTGAGTCAAGCTGGACCTAGTGTGATGTGTGCATCCTGGCTTCATATCTTCATCCAAGCCAGGCTCAATAATCACAGCTATGTCAAGCTAGGGGTAAGCAATCAATCTAAATGTAGGTGCTTCACTTCTTGTAAGAGACTACAATGTTCAGGTTCCTAGATTCTGTTGTGATTCTGCCCTTGTGGACTTTGAATTTTGAGTTTTCACTTATTTAGGTCAATCTGTTTTGTTGATCTTTGGTTTATTTTCCATTTTGTGTTATATTTAAGCAGTCTTCAGTTACACTCTGTTCCCAAAATTTGCCTGTCTCCTTTCATCTAGCTCCCTTCTAGTCACTTCTATCCACACCTGCTCCATATCAGCTGATTACCCAGGTCTTTCATCTGTCTCATATATATGTTCCCCTTGTGCAGTTCTTCAGTGCTGGTCAAGGGGGCACAAACTAAACTGTTCATAATTTGTCATTTATGGTACGCTAGCATTCGTAACATGTAGGCAAATAACTGTCCCCCAGACATCTGCGGTTATATTTTTATATTTATATTTTTTTAAAACAATGCGTCTGATGTATGTTGTATGTTGTGTTGTATGACGTGTTGGAAAGAGCGTAAATTATATCTCACATGTTCACTTTTGATTACAATGTTTACAGTTTATCACTGCTGCACTTTAAGAAATGGAAATATCTTACAATCAATATCATACAACAAAATTTTGTTCTATACAAATGACAATAAACTTTGTCTAAGTCTATGGAGGCCTCAATTCCCACAATCTGAATCAACAGCTAAACACCTAGTGGTTCAGTGTACCAACATTCACAAATGGCAGTGCCTTTCATAACTGGAGTACTAGAATATCCAACAAATGAAAGCTATGTCGATGGGGAACAAGGACACAAGGTCAGATGAGGGCACTGCCATCAACCCCCCTGATATTGGATATCAAGTCCCAATGAATCAAGAACAGTTTTAGTGGAAAAACTACTGACGTAAGAAATAAAATCATGGCTCAGATGAGAACCTTTCAACCCTGGCAAGAGCTAGCAAAGTAAAGTGAGGTACCACTATATGACTTAGACTTAGTCTCAACTATATGAATCCCTTTGGATTACTCCTTTAGGGAAATTCTGGTTCCAGAAGTTTACGTATATAGATTACAAAGAGCAGAGTTCAGCAAGGTGCCATTAAAGATAAAAATACCTTGTCCCTCTTCCTATCACCTCATCCTCCCCCGAAGTGAGGAGTTGTAAAGCTTGATGGCTTGAGTAACACAGCAATCTGTTGGTCCTACAGTTGGGAAGGAGCAATGTCCCACTGATCAGGCTCATCTGAGTGGTGAAGACAGTGTGCAGAGGGTGGCTGGCATTGTTCATTATGTCCAGCAGTTTGTTAAGTGTCCTTCTCTCTGCCACCGTCCCCAGAGAGTCCAGCCAATCACAGAGCTGGCTCTCCTGAACAGTTTATCCGGTATGGAGGTGTCCTCCTTGGATGTGTTGCTCCAAAAGGACACTGGCAACCACAGACTGGTAGAACATCTCCAACAGCTCATAGCAGATGTTGAATGACATGTTGAACCTCAGTGTCCTCAGGAAGTACATCCTGCTCTATGTCTTCCTGTGCATGTGGTTGGTGTGTGTTGACCAGTCCTGTTAATTTTTCAGCCACACCCCAAGGTATTGGGATATGAATCCACAGCCTAAGTCCCCTCCAGTAGTACTGGCTTAGTCTTTAGTCCATTTCTTTCATAGTCTATGACGTGCTCCTTTGTCTTGGAGATGTTTAGACCCAGGTGGTTGGTGCGGCAACAGATGGCAAAGTCACCTACCAGACTCCTGTACTCTTCCTCTCTGTTGTCCCTGATACACCCCACAATGGCTGTCGTTCCTGATCTTGGCACTGATGGTTTGTTTTTTTTCCTTTGCTCCCTGCTCCCCTGTCTAAGTGGTTCTGCGGCTGATTAACACCGATCATTTCCACCTGGTTCCTCTGCTATTTATGTTGTGTGCTTGCTTTCCATCAGCACCAGGTTAGTCGAGCATTTTGGTGACACTAACTCTACCTTTCTGTAGTCTGTTCTGTTTTCCTGATTGTGACCTGTTTCTGCCCTGTGGATCCCGGGTTTTGCCTTGTCCCTGTCTGCTCTGTTAGTCTGATCTGTTCTGGACTGATTGCTGGATTCTACAGGCTTCTGAACTTGGACCTGCCTTCTGACTCCGGCTTTGGATTTCCCCTTAAGCTGCTTAAGTTGCTGCTCTGTATTGGCTGGCGCCTGCTCTGCTCTCTCTCTCTTTCTAGGTCCAGTGAACATCTCAATTGCAGACCTCCAATAAAGACCCTTAATTATAAAGTAGTGGACAACACCAGTCCCAAACATGATCCACACCTACTGGCTGATGAAGCTGATTTTTCTCCATGAATTCTTAACAACATAAATAACCTGGCTGTTGAAGAGCTGGACCCACCCTCAATGGCTGACCGAGGTTGAAGCGGGCACATGGATCAACAGACGACAGAGGCACGGCAAGGCATTTGAAAAAAAACCCACCAGAGGAGCCATACACCAACTACTGGTTGACAGAACAGTCGCCTGAGACTGCAAGACCAGACAAACAAACCTGTGCACAGCATTTGCTGATTACAAGAAAGCCTTCAACTCAGTGCCACTCTCATGGATTCTGGAATCCCTAAAGCTGTACAAGATCAACAACACTGTAAGAGCCTTCATTCCAAAACTCCATGGGGCTGTTCTTCAAGCCCCTTGCAAAAATCTCCTTCAAATGTTGAATATACCAAGAAGATGCTCTGCCCACCTGCTTTTCTGCATAGGCCAAAACCCCCTCTGCCAACTAATCAACAAAGCTGTCTACGGATACTGACACAGACCATGCATAGTGGATTCAACCTAAATCCAGTATCAACAGAGACTCACCACAAAGAGGGAGGCAGAGGGCTAATGAACATCAGATTGGCCATTGAAGATGAAACATTCAAGCTCTAACAATACATCAGTAAGATGGCCCCAAGGGATGAAGTGCTCGTTGAATTTCTAAAATAGTGGAAGCTGGAAATGAAGGAACTGGAGGAACTATCATGAGAGCAAAAAACCCTACATGAGATGTACCACCAAAAGATAGCTTAAGTGGCTGATATGACCAAATCCAACCAATGGCTAGAGAGCGCCAGGCTGAAGGATGGCACAGAAGCACTGATCATGGCAGCACAGGAGCAGGCCCTGAGCATCAGAGCAATAAAGGCTTAAGGCTGATTTATACTCGGAAACTAGGTCGTCTGCGTGTGTGTCACAGTGAAAAAAAATATGCCTCCGCCCCTGCCGCAGACACTCTGCAGTACCACTCCAAAATTGTAGGTGACCGCAGACAGTGACGACAGGAGGCCTCTGATTGGTCAAATCAACATCCACGCTACTCTATGTGTATTTCATGTTTGGTACCGTACCGGCTTGTTTTCTTTGTGTGACTGCCATTGCGGAAAACGACTCATGAAGTTGGACCAGCTAGAAGAGTGAGGTGCCCAAGAATGCTGGGACCCTTTTTCCACCTGGATCCCTGCTCTTTTCCACCCTCATGTCCCTCAGTTGTCGCACAGAATTGTCCCCACTTCCTTACCGCCTCAGCCGTATCTAGACCCACAGCTAGCTTGTGATTGTTCCTCTTGTGTTTTGGTTTGGAATAACATAGTGCAGACCACCCTACAATCTCACTGCGACAGACTGCTGCAAGGAGTATAACCAGCTCTTTAGATATACCATACCAAGCAATCCTAGGTGAAGGCTATGCAAAGATGCACCAGAAACAATCCACCATCTCAGAGCAGGTTGTAAGATACTGGCAGGAAAGGAATACATTAACCATCATAACCAAGCAGCTGGTATAGTCTACAGAATAATCTTAGCAAGATACAACCTTACTAAACAAAACTACTAAACTTCTAGTTTGTCTTGGTGGGTTCTAAGCTGAATCTCCCCAGCTTAACATCAGCTGCTGATATGCACTCCCCTTTCCTACACTAACCTGTACAAATATGATCAGTATAATAGTATTGTAAAATATGATCAATATAGTGAACAATGTGAAATTAGATACCTAAAATGAAATTATTTTCTTATAAAAAGGAATTTATTTCATTCTCATTTCACCAATCAAATATATATATATGTTAAAACAAACAACCTTGTATAATAACCAAATAATTTCTAGCTTAATATTTATCAAATAATAGAGCTATTTACTTTAAATATATTCTTGTCTTAGGGCTTTTAAAGCTGCGCAGAAAGTGCTTCTTTATGAATTAAAGTTGCTCCTTTTTCTCAGGGAACTCTATATCCCATCTGTAAATTACTGACATTATTACTTTAAAAGGATTAACTATACTCTGAAGAGAGTTTTTTTTTTTTTTTAACTTAATTTTTCATTAATGAAACCCTTAATCTCCTTGTAAAAGCACACAAACTAAACATTTTAATTAAAATTTCATAGCATTGGGTCAATTATACAAGCATGGGAAAAAAAGAAAAAAAAATGAACTTAATATATGAACCTGTCAAAACTAAATGGAATGCTTTCCAATCAGGCAGCTTCTCTAAAGCATAATTTTTGAAATCTTTTAAAAAAAAGGGGAATTCCCAAATATTTTGCAGAATGTACATCTCATCTCTGTCTTCCAGGTAGGATATAGATTAAGTTATCCTGTAAACTGGTTGCACTGTTTCATCTCTACTGTTAACTATGCACTAGAGTCCCTTCTCTCTTATTGCTGCTGGAAGCTTTCACTGCAATACTTCAGGATCAACCGATTGTACACTTATTTTGTGATTGTTGGTCCTGGAGAGCAAATAGACAGCTGTGAAGTTGATTCATATGATGACAATACCGAATCAAAGCCAAACCAATGAAAATAGTTGAATTGCACACACCAGTCTTACCTAAAATTAGTCATCTGTCATATGACCTACTGGAGGAAGGATGATAAAGTCCCTCTTCATTGTCTGAAATACCACAGCTGTCGTACACATTACTCGGGTGACTGACAGCTGCAATTGCCACGCCAAGGAGGAAGCCAGGCAGTGTTGACAGAAGCCTGAGTAGCTGTGATGATACTGTAGGGTGTGAAGATGCTGGTGTTATAGTATCAACAGTTTATGATTGAACCTTTTTTTTCACCAATATCCTATTTTTCTTTCTTTAATCATAGGTTTACAGAAGGAGTCTTCACGTTTCATTGAAGTACATTTTAACTAGGGCTGCTTCATTGTTTCTCTCCTTGAGCAAAGATATTTTCATTAAATTCTTTCAACATTGTTAATTAATGATTAGTTTTGAAAAAAAGATGGATGACAGTGACATTTACAATATTTGCCCTCTACAAAATGTATTTGTCTTTCTTTCTTGTAGATATAAGCAACATTCTTAGATAAAAAGGAAACATTTAAAAATCAAACAAAGAAAACAAAGAAAGTTATAGGTTTGGGGTTTCTAAATAATTATTTTTTCAATGGTTAAAATGCTATTAAAACCAACTAACCTGTATGAAAATAAGGATTTCCCCATCCACTTTTAAAGGAAACGTCTATTCAGCAAAGCATAATAAACGGATCATTATCTATACTTAAAACTCATGCGATTGTGGTGATTAAATGAATTTAACATTAATCCGTAAAAAAGTAAAAATAATATTTTTGATTGCGATCATTGAGTCTGTGAGTGGCCATTTTTGCCCAAATATAGTAACTCCTCACTCCTGACATCTTCCAGCAATGACGTCACAGTGAGGTAAGCCTGGCTTTACAGGCAAAATCAATGGGAACTATTATACACACCTGCAATCAACAACAATTATTTTAGATTTCGAGAGAACTTCAGCATTGAAATTCACGAGAGCTATAGTTAAAGTGACAATGGCCACGTTCATGGCAGTTGGATGTTGCGATATATTGGGTATTAACAAGTGAAAAAAGAATGAGTTATTTTACCTTTCCGATTCATGATCCACCGAGGGTTTGTCGTTGGATTGCCAACCTGAAGAGGTGGGATTTGCCATCAAACTTCTGGCCAGAGAAAAAAAAACACGTAATATGTAGCAAACATTTCGAAGAAGAATATTTTCAAGATGGCTTGGATAATAGCATGGAGTGACAAACACTAGATAGAGCATTGGGACTTGATCAACAGCCGATAGATACCACAACGTGACGTCACAAACCGGTGGGTGCAGTAGTGTTCTTTGAGGAACATGGATGGCTCCAGTAAAGCACATTCAAATGAAAATTACTCCTAATTAAAAACGTTTATCATTTATCGAACAGAATGTAATCATTTTATATTGAAATTACTTTCAGAAGTTTGAATTCCGAATATGACCAGACTTTTCCTTTAAGTCATTACTGCAGTTGCTGTATGGATACATTTTCAAAGCAACACCTAGGACTAATAGGTCCTGCCAGACCAATTTTTTAGATAGCTGAGTTCAATTTCACCTGCCTCATTTTACCACCTGACAGGAATAATCAATAACTCACTTTTATCAAACTTATAAGAGAAAAATATATGTCTTAGGGCTGTTTTTGATTATTTCCTTATTGTAGATACTCAAGAACAGACGAAAAACATTTATTGATACCAAGCAGACTGCCAAACCATTTCTAAGATTTTAAGGACTCTAGAAATTTTAAACTTAGAACAGGTAATAAAAAAAGTGTGTAGCTTAAAAAAAACACTAAAAAAGAATAGGACTGTGAAAAACATCCAAGGACATAACTACTACGATCATAAAGAACACAAATTTGCTTTAAAAAAGCATTTTTTTTTAAATAAAATATGCTAGTGTTTCTAAACACTGGATACATTAAATAACGTAAATTTGTCCATTTTCTATTCACAATTATTCAGTATTTATTTGATTATTATTGTTTTACTCTGAATAAAATTACGTTAGAGTTTTGCATTTAACCCATTCAACCAATGAAACTATTTTTGCCCACATTTAGGGGATGATAAATGTAGATTATTTTAATTATTTAATCACTCATTAATTGTATGAATGTTAAATAATGTTTATGAGTTTTTATCTTTCACTATTTATGTGCTGGATCAGCCAATCATTGATAGGATTTCTGTTCTCACCATCTTATCTGCTTAAGACACCTTGAGGCTTATTAAAAGGTCTTTACTGAGGTAAAATGCTAGGAATAGTATTAGATTAAACAAATTCCAAGTTTTGCCTTAAAATGACCTAAGAGCTGCTATTAGGATTCTTGTGAACACAGGCCTTTGTTTTAATCTTTTAACTGCAGGTTCATTTAGAGGTTAACCAACGTTTCTTTATGTGGGTTTTTTTGTTTTCCTTTGCCATTCTGACTTTAAATAAAAGATTTTCTAACTTAGCTTGTCAGCTCACACAAATAAAGAGGTTTACCTAATTTACTGTATGTTAAAGTGAAATGTCTCATTTAGTCTATGTCCGCTTAAGTATGCTTTTGCTGAAGAATGACTCTCATATTATCCGCTTCTTTGTGCTACTTGACAAATGAGACTTTTTATTGTCTGTGCAATAAATTGGCAACAGATCTTAGAGCAGTTAAACGCTTAACTTCCAGTGGAATACATTTGTTGGATAGAAAAGGCCTGATGCAACGTAAAGGAATACTTAAGAGGCCTGAGATTTAATACCATGAATTATTTATTTTTGGCACTTTAATGAAACTGAGAAAGGGTTTCCCTATCACTCATAATCTGTATAGCTGGTGTAATGTCACTCTAGCTTTGGGCACTTGCAGTCATTGGATTTCTGTGACAACAAGGCATTAGTGGAGGGGGTTTAGATACATTTTTTATGGCAAAAGAAGACAGATAATCTGAAACTTGTTCAACAGTTTTAGTACTTTTTAGAAGGAAAACTGTTTGATCAGAACTATAACTCTGAAGCCATAATTTATTAAATAGTCCAATCCTTTATTCAAGCTCCCTCTGAGCCAAATGATGCCCTAAAAGTGTATGTTTCCCCACCTCTGTGTAATTTCAAAGACAAGTCGAACAAAACAAGGCAAACACATACGCTTTTGGGCAAAAGAGCCCATGCTGCTTTACTGCTGCTATGATTATAAAAAACCTTTTGTGATTATTAACATTTGCCTAACATCTTCTAGATATAGTTTGATTAGCTCCACATAGGGCCTGTGTCTAATTTTTGTATATTTTGTCATAAACTTGCTAACAATAAAATTGTTACTCAGGGAACTTTGTTTTGAACTATGGTTGGTTCCTTGTTTTGATCCCAGGTTCCTATCTATTCTTGACCTGATTCTTTAACAACACTGTTCAGAAAGGTTGTTACAAGCAAAGAGACTTTTGCCTGTATGAAATGGTCTGAACATCTCAATGAAATTTAATCCCTTGAACATTTTTAAGGTATTGTGGAGGATTTTTCTGAATATTTTAAAACCCCAATAAGAAAAAATGCACATGTTCAACCCTGTAACAATTCCTGAGAGGGAATGGCTATTAAAATCGTAGGGAAATCATATTTAAATGTCAAATCATTCTGGCTTAAACATGTATATAAATGTACTCTTTATCATACGATATTGTCCCAATAAAAAAAAAGAAATCCTGTCTTAAAATCTGTGAGGTCTTTTTCATTTATGCAGGCCAGGTAATTATACTTTAGCTTGTACACCGAAATTCGGCAAATCATATATCAACGGTCATCTGTCAATTACGTTTCACTCATTGCATCTTGATTCATATGTCGCAGCTAATATACGCAACAGTTGAAATAAGAAATAAGAATCATTTACTTTACCCCATGAACACTGTTACTCCCCAGTGTTCATGGGGATGGCCGTCTGTTTCTTTAGCAGATGTAGAGCTAACAGAACTGGCAGCGTTGCAAGGCAAGGGCTCAAACAGGCTGTAAGCCTTCTACACCAAACAAAGCTTTTGCCGCCCTGGCGTCCTCTTCCACAATATCTTTATCCCCACTTTCTTCCTCTAAATAAAAAATGTATGATGGTGATGACTCATCCCCAACCTCCGACACAAAACTCTCCTCCTCTTGCATGTTTCCGCTGTCCATAGCGTTCCTTGACAGTGTTGTTCTTAATTGCTACTTGTTCCCAATGTAATTTCCCATTGGGAACCTACTGGCACTAAGCTGCTAACTAGTTAGCAAGATGATTCTGAGAAACCAGCCGCAATCAAAGTTGCTTGCGAACACAACAATCCTGCCCTTTTGATAAACGATAAAAGTCCTTCACCACTCGGGGAAATGCAACGGTTGGAACAGCTGTTTCCCTACAACTTTAAATGCATGAAAGAGCATGCATGAGACCATTTCTCCTTGTACACTCTCTAAAAGTTGCTGTTCTCATAGCTCATACAAGTTTACTGTGTCAGCCCTAACCCCTCAATCACTATATAGAGTAGGAACTATATAGTGGACTTAATAGCAGACTTAGTTAACTTACCATTCGGACAGATAATCATTACTGTTTGCTCCTTGTTGGTCTCGTAACTCCTCCTCCACTGCGCGGTCCTGTGCCATCGTTGTTATTAGTCGCGGCTGTGGAGTAGCGACAGCGGCATGGAGCATTCTTTTGGAAAATCTTGTTAAAACATATTTACATGCATACAATGTCTGATGCTGCAGGTATTCATGCTGTATGAGGCCATTTTTTATTTTATTTTATGTACCCGATTCTGGCTGTAGTGCAGTATTAGGCTGAATGTTGAATCTGGATTTACATTAAAGTTTACATGCTATCCAGACCGCATAGGAAACGAGGTAGGTATCTGTTAATATGAAAAACGAGAGAAAGAAAGATGAATTAAAAGGAGGAACAAATTCTATCTGGTAACCTACCTTACAACATTGCTGCAGCTGTTCATAGACATGGCCAGCAGGTCAAAGACGATGCTCTCACCCTGAACTTGTACAGTAGGTAGTGGTTAATCATGTTAGCTATTATAAAATGCTGTCCTTAGCATAATATAATCCCATTGCCAACTAGTCATTTCTTTAAGTTTAAACCACACTTTTGAATGCTGCCACCCAAACAGATGGTTGTGTACACCCTTCTGCAGATTCCTCTTTGGTGATATTTGGCAGGCTCTATTTCTAGTCAGCGGACTGTGCTTTGAAACTAGAAATCGATAATAAAATAAAAAATAAATTAACAATTCCTGCAAAACAGGTTACAACCAGTTCTGACCTATTATAGATATTTAGTGCCCAACCCTAGTTTTAACTCTACCAACCTTCTATGCAGTTCCACTAAATCATGTTAAGTTTTGTCTTGTCATTAAAACAAGACTTATTAAGAGAGGATAGAAGGAATAGTGGTATGATGGGGTTTTAATGCCACCAGGTCTAACAGTGAAAATACACAATAATAATTATTATTGCAGTGAAGTCTGTCGTGTACTGTAAAGAGTTTATTGTTGCTATCAGTATGTCATTTTTCTGGTGAATAATATGTAGGCTGTCGTCATGCACCCGCCTCTGGGTTGGCATATTGTATGTTCGACACTTGTATTTCTAAGTGACCGTAAAGCAGATGCAGCTAGCATTCAAACTCCACTTTTTTTACATAAAGGACTGGAGAAAATTGACTAACCTTTAGGGAGCCATTGGAAACTTTAAAATAAAATGCACTTCATCTTTCATTTTCAAGTCAAGCATTGGCTGCTGGAGTGGGCCCATACACTGTTTCAAAGCATCAAGAAACCATTCATTCCTGGCAGCAACATGAATCCTGGGTGATCCAGCGGTGTCTACTTAGGGCTAAACTCGTGGATGAACCCTGCATAGAACTGTTAGGGCCAAACTAACGTGTTTTTACATTATTTAAGCAGTCTGAATGTAGTTTTTCTTTTAATTACATTGAAAGACAAATAAAAAAAAAATACACTTTTTGGGCATTAATGCATATAATGAAATCACTTGTAAACAAAAGATAAATTTCCAGATAACAGCAGAGAAACAGAACTGTCAAATAAATCACCATTATCTGTTTCAGATTATTTCCAACCGTCTTAGTTATTTGGCATATTATGTGAGAAGGTGAAACACCATTACTCTCCTTGTCAAATACATGCTGCAAGAACAAGGGCGTGATTCGTTGGCCACATCACGTCCAAACAGTGTGAACACATCGGCCACTCATTCATACACTGGTACACAGCCCAAGCAAATCACAGCCTGATTTGTACAGTAAGTGAGTGACTGAACCATCTCTATGACAGCTCACTACAAATCACCACTAATTTGTACAGTCCTGAAGAAGGTTAATCATAGCTATTTCTGGTGAATACTACTTGGGGAATCCCTGCTCTTCAGCATTTATCTGTGTTAAGAAGGTTAGCTTGGCAAAGCTAAGGCGGTAAAGGTCAATGATTAGCACTCTTAATGCCATTAAAGCCATATCTATTGCCTGATAAATGTGAAGGAGCGGAAAATGCAGTTAAAGCTTTGTCAATAGCGCACTATGTAATTGAAGTAGCTCATTTGTAGTATAAAACCATAACTGCAGATACATGAACTCAGTGATTGGGTGAATGAATCTTTTGAATGAATAATTTTGATGTACTGGTTATAGTAATCCAGATCATTCTAAAGAACTGTTGTTCCCATTACTTGTTTCACCAAATTTCAAGTCCAGGAAAAAAAGTAGGATTTGTGGGGTTGACAAAGAACCTGAAACAAAGTTCAATTCCAATAAAATTAATTCCTAAACATATTTGGCTTTCTTTTTTTGCACATTTTTTTTTTATTTTACAATATTATACCCCTCTCCTTCGTGGTCTAGTTCAAGTCTATGCACCTAACAGATTTTCTGTACTTTCTTTTACTCATTGTTTACTAATGAATCACCTATTATCCAAACTAGGAGATTACATCATGGTTCTAATTTCAGAACTTTTGAAGAAAGCCTAAGGCCAGTTATTCAATAAGGACATGCAAACAATGTTATAAGAAAAAATGTGGTGGTTAAATAACATTGAATAAGCTTTCAGCCTCTTTAAAATATTTTTTCTTGTAACTGGCTAACTAACAACAGGTAATACCATGAAATGCTGAAACATGAATCATAGCCTTTTCAAATGCCTTAAGTTTGAGAATTTATTTTTGTTATTTGTTTGTTTGTTGTGCTTATGCTGAAAGAGAGCCATTGCCTTGACTTTTCTGAACAATAATTGAGAACAAAATAAAAAAAACAACATCATAGTCTCTCAAAAATATCACGGAACAGGATCTGTGCTCTAAAGGGTGGCAAAGTTGTATGAGCATGTATTTTCTTTCAAGATAACCTTACAGACTGTTGTTAGGACAAGGACAATGATACAACAGCTGTTTTTATAGTACTGAAATGAAAATAGGGTATTTTGGTGAGCCGCTTTAGCTAACCTTAAACATTTATCAGGAGATTTAATTACTAGACTCAAAAGAAAAACATTTTCTAAGGTAACTGATCGATCAAAGTAATCCACCTGAACATTTGATATAGAAGGACAGCTAAAAAGCTAATATAGAGTATAGATGACGCTGATGTCTTTTTTCAGAAAAACAGTTTCTCAATTTCTTTGAATACAAGATGATACTTGCCTTCTGTCTTCTGACATCCACCTGTGACTTTATGCAGAGTAAAGATGGTATTTAAAATGATGAATCAATTCTTCTTTGTATGATATTTTGCTGTAAAAAAATGTTATGATAAGATTGAGCAGTCTACTCATTAATATCATGTTTTGGGTTCTCCAGGCACCTTCCGTCTCTTTGGTTGCTCTGGGCCCAACTAACAGTTGGTAGCAGTTAGCAACTCAGCAGAGGTGCCAAAGATGGAAAAAAACATTATAAGAAGAAATGCAGTAAAGAGTAGTGACTCTAGAGTTTCACTATTATTAACAGCTAGTTTATTACTTTGTTGACATTTTATTCTGGTTTGTTAGCATTCGTATAAATGGCCTTACTTAAACTGTAGTTTCAGGGAGTGTTCTTTGCAGAATAGAAGATCCTTAATAATTTTTGATTTCCAATGATTGATTATATAAAGCAACTTTGCTCCATCCTGTTTGGCCTTCCCCAATTCTGCGACGGTTCAAGGTTTCTTGCGGCCTGCAGACATGTCACATCATGTTAAACAAAAACATTAAAACAAGGTTTTCATTTTAAAACCTTATATTTTCCTGTGCCCAATCTTTGTTAAATTCAGTCAAAACACATCTGACATAATAATTCTCTTACAAAGTCTTAACATCAACAATGAAAAAGGCAATGGGTTTTTGCAATGGATTCTCTCTTGAATTTCAATGTATTTCATCTTGCTTAAAGTTTTCGCTTTTTCAAATAAGAACCAAATGGAAACAATTTTTACAAATCTTTTAGTTGTATTGAAGAATAGCTCCTGTACAACTCTAACACTTTATTAGGTTTTCTATTTTTATTTCACAAAATATATTGCTGTTTGTTATGTCTTTTGTGATGTAAAGCATATGCCAGGGTTTTATTTATCCGCCCAACCACTCATTCCTTTTGTGATTACATTAATTTAGTCTGTCTTGCAGGAAACTAAATTAGAATGAGTAAATAGCCTCTGGTGATGAGGCGCAGACATCCAGGTCTTTACAATTAGTTTTGTTTTGTGTTAAATTGTTGAAGTTATAGGGATTATTAATACTCCTTTTTTTCTGTTAACACATAGCTCACTGAAGCACAGAATTATTTTAAAAGTTTTCTGTTGATCTTTTTCCAAGAATGCACATTCCACATATTACTTTTTTTCCTTTGACTTATCCAAGGTCTGACTCTGAAGGTAAAAGGACCAAAGGAACATTCTCTGCAGTAACACTGATGGAGCATTTCAGGCCGACACTATATACATTGGGAAATAACATTCCTAGCATCTACAAACTGTCTAGTCCAGGGGGCTTCTTAAAAATCCAAGAATGGAAACAAGATAGGATATTCGGTATCCAACCTAATAAATTATACAGAATGATAGAATGATTTATCTCATCCTAAGCATGTTATGAAGAACGGTGGTAGCTGCCGGTCCCTGCCCCTTTTGTAGCGGGGCAGAGATGACCTGCCTCTTTTGCATCCTGCACATAAACGCTCCTCTAAAACTAAATGAAAAAAAATCTAGTAATGATTAATCTTTTAATATATTTTGTAACAGAAATTACATGACAATGCCCCCAGTCACCTTGTTACCTTTGCTTCTGGTGGCCACATTAATTCTCCTCTGCACACTGTGCTTGATCATACATACAAAAATTATGGAGCCAGGAAAAAGTAACCTTTGGTCCAGATTTCAACCCAGTTGTTTGTTAATAAATGTGTAAATATGATAAATTTGATGTTAAAATGTAAGCACATTTGTCAGATTAAAACAACTATGTTTTGTTTCTCCCTGGTGTAATATGAGCAGAGGTGGTCTGTACCACACAGACTAGGGAGCAGAAAAGGAGAGAGCTCTGTGTTACATTTTCAAGAAGATTTTTTCACTCTATAAATCTAAGGAGGAATAAACACGGTTACAGAAAATAAGTGCTGCTTGCAGACGTTAGACCAAAGGCAGCTCCATCTGGATGAATGTGTACTCTCTGCGCATTTCGGCTGAGCCACATTGAAAAAGGCTGTCCTGTAAAATGGTCAAGGACATTGAAGGAGAGAGATGGCTGTTGTGAGCGTGTGGTCTGGCCTTCCAATAGCCCCCAAAGTGTGCTATGTTTTTGATGCTTTTTTTTATTTTTATTTTTTTTGACAGTAGGCCATATCACAAAAGCTGTCCTCAAAATGAAACATGGAGTGCTTGATTATTACAGTAATCAAAGGAACAGGAAGACTGATAGAGGAGGAGGGATGAACTCTTATTTCATGGACGTGTTTTACAAAAATCCTGTTCATTTATTTGTAGCTTTAAAAAAAATATATTTGGAAATATTATCATGTGAAATTTTTCTTGTCTGTGGTGATTTTATAGGGATATTTTTATGAAACCTCTCAGCTCTCATGTATGCTATTTGAACAAAATATTTCAAACTTTCGACAGTGTCCAAAGAAAAAAAAAAGACATTCTGAAGACCAAAAAACCTACTGCTTATTGAGAAACAAGGTCACAAAACTAAATCATAGCAAAAGAAGTGATTATTTCAAATTGAAAAAGTCAACATATTTTCACATTTGTGGAATGTGAAGGGTAGTTCATCACAAAGCCATATAAAATTTCAAATTATTTTAACAACTTCCTTATAAATAAAGTAAATGATTTAAGATCAGACATGAATATTACTGTTAGCGACTCATGTAAATTAGATAGTATAATGTGTGGTAAAAACTGGCCATTCGACTTTAAAACAGTAACTCAGGAAGCTGTCGAGTAGATGGTAAAGTTCTCTAAAGATACATTTTGTGGTGTTAACTGTGGAGGCAGCAGTAAAATACAGTATTCTGCTGTTTATGCAAAAGGTTATGATTAATAATACGCATCCTTATTTTAAAGAACAAATACTATTCAGCAGACATTACCATGAGCACATAACACGCAGAGTCAGCAAAAACACGGTTATAGTTCCAAGCTGTAAAAGCTATTTTATGAACAAAACTGTTATATATAGAGTGACTGTAGAGTGGAATTTGTCCCCATGTAGTGTCAGGGAAATCAAGATCAAAACATTTTAAAGAATACCATAAAACAAAGATCACTGCTTTGAATAAACTATTTATTTTGTATGAATTGTTCTCTGGACTGCATTCCTTGTTTTGGTCAATTTTGCAGTCGGTGCTGGGTAGCTTTTATAGCTTTAAAACATCTAATGAAGTATGTGTTTATTTTTTAATCATATACACTGTTAGTTAGTTATATTTTTGTGTTTTGTTATTATGGACCCCAGGAAGACCAGCAACCTCTGCAATGGAAGCTAATGGGAATCCAACTAAAAAAAATTACAGAAAAATGAATTTGAAGAAAGTGGAAGCTGTACTTGTTTATTGGTTGCTTTATTAACCCTCTTTATTACAACTACTATTACATATATATTGATCTATTTGTTCTGCTTTACATAGGCCTTTCTATTTATTTGTTTGTTTTTTCACACTGTTCTGCTGTATCATCAATTAAATTTCCCCTATTGTGATAACTGAGAAATGACCCCGTTAATAAAAGGGATATTTATATCAACAACAAAACAGCATCCATTTATTCAAAAACAGTGTAAGATATGATGAGAATCAGTGTTGTTTCATATCTGAGAGTTTAGCTGCTAGAAAGAGTTCGGCTTGAATGAGTCGACTCAGCTCAGTTAAATGGAATAGTTGAAAAGGAGGGCTTTTTTGTTTGTTTGTTTTTTTCTTATGAATTCCCTAGTTCAGTGTCTCAAATTCATCTCAAATGGGGGAACCACTATATAGGGCTCTATATAGTGATTAAGGTGGACAATCGGACATAGCCTTTTTTCTTTTCTTTTCTTTCGGCTGGCCCTTGACAACCTGAAACTTTCCCCAAAGGAGCTGGGGGAGGTTTCTTGGTAGAAGGAGGTCTAGGAGTCTCAGCTTAGATTGCAGCCCCCCCACAACCTGGTCCCAGATATTGCAAAAAGGAGTATTAGTGAAAGTATAGACATGAAGTTGTGGTAGAGAAAAGAGTGAAAAGGTGATGATAAAGATAGAATGCTGCTTTCGCACAATAACCTGGAGACGCTGCAGTTGTCCACCCTAACCAAACACAACCATGGACAAGCCCTGTTTTCTTTACATGGATCTTGAATTCTGCCACAGAACCTTCAACCAGGATTTTCTTATAACCTGCAAACTGAAGTTTTTTTTACTTTAACTTGACACAGTATCTCTCAAATCCTCAGCTTTTTCCTGATGAGTTCCTTCTGCAGTGGTGTCCAGCGGTTGGTCATCCAGCTACTGTTTACATAGTCACAATGATTTTTCTAACCATAGCTCAGAAAAGCATCTCAAGCTGAGGCATTAAATTAAATTTTTTCAGACAACCTTCTCAAAAAATGTAATCATTGCTAGAGTTATCAAACTGTTTGCTCATAAACACATTGAAACACATATGAAATATTTTTAATGAAAATATTTTTCATAATATAAGTGTTAGTATCTGAGGTTTCCAGGAGTATTTAGTATAAAATGTTGTTTTAGTCATTATTGGGGCGAGGGGTCTAAAGATCATTTGTAATCCTAGATAGGAAAATCAATGTCTAAACTGAAGAACAGGGTTTCAGGTAGGCTCTAATGATCTTGGCAGTATAAACGTTAAATGGGGCAAATACCCAGGACAACACAGCATCTAGGAATCGTTATTGGTTCTGTAGTGGAGAACTAAATTCCCGAATATAGGTTAAGATGATAACATCTGGTATTATTGGCTGTATTCTTTGTGCTATCAGTTGACTCATCATAGTTTTAAGGCTTGCTGAGCTTTTTCCTCACTCTTGATTTCTCGCTGTTCTTTCTCTGTTTCTCTCTTAGCTGGAAGTAGTGACTGTATCTTGGCTGGAACAGAAGGAGCAAGAAAGAGCAGACCCCTCTTACTCTGTGAGTACTCAATCAGTGGGAAACATGCTTGTCGTTGGGCTTTGTGATTTATTGCCTGCTATAAATGATTGCGACCATAGCTGTTTTTCCAGGTAGCAGGTCCATGGCAGCCCACGGTTATCTCCTTTTCCTTGCAAAGGTGTGTCTGAACAGATGTCTCTGGTCTTTTCTATATATACTTCATTGAGTGTCTGTTTTCTATGTCAAAGTGTATATTAATTTACAGTTTGTAAAGTATAAAATTAAATTGCATTTCAGAATAGACAATTTATACTAAAGAGTTTTTAGGACTGTAATTTTGGAGTGATAAAACTCTGAATAGGATTTTGTTTAAGTAATTAGCCAGCTTATGTATTAGAATGTACAGCTTGAATAACAAAATAAAATTAGTATAAAGTTTAATTAGTCATGTTCCTGAGTTGATTAAATAAATACAGGGGATTAACAGACACCAAAACACCTATATTTCTGTATTTTAATAACTGATGCATGATTAAGAATTAATACTGTACTCTCCTTGTTACATGTGGCTAATGTTATTAAACAGCTAAACTCTTCCACATATCATGGCTGTTAGGAAAGTAGATTTCTTGTCCAGAGGTGTATCAACCCCAAACAAATGTGAAACTTGAAATCATGAAATAACGTATTTATTGCAAGAGCTTAGTCTGAAAATTAACTAACAATAATACTAGTATTAAAATACAAAAATTCCACAAAAATAATAATGTATGATTAAATATTAAACAGAACATGCTCATGGTGCTGCATTCATACTGAAGATATATGCAGAGGGGGCTGGATTAACACATGAAACACTAGGGCCTTTTCCAATCAGTGGCTACTACCTCCCCCTACCCACTACTCACTCCATTTGCGAGTGCCCATAGAGGGTCAGCCATATTAGGTCTCATCAGAAAACAATCATGAATGAGTACAAGTGGCTTATATGGCTCTCCACAGCAAGTGGGGATCCATTGCCTACTCAAGCAGAACATGCAGCACCAAATTGTACATGGCATGAAGAATAGGACGTACAAAGCTAAGTTCCACATATGCCTTGCAAATATTCACTAAATAAAGTAACACCTCACCAATAAATATCATTTCACATAGGCTATAATTTTGTAAAAAGTGCAATTTTCTTGACAAGTCAGACAGTTTTTTTTTTACAATTAAAGTCATAACTAAAAAGTCTCAAAAATTTGGGCCTATTTAAATATTTTCTTTGGTCTATTAAAGTAGGCTTGATACTATGATTTATTACTACAGTTTGCAAAGGTTAAACTCAAAGACACACATTGCTTTACCTGTTGATACATGCACATAAGGTACGTGCTAACTGTTTGTGTCTTCAAGTCAATCTCTTGTCTCAAAAACTAGTATGTGTGACCTCCCTTGGGGACCAAAGCATTCATTCTAAAATGTTTTTAAATAAGTCATCACCAGAAAATATGACTTTTTCATGTTAATGTATGTGAGGCTGTTTGGCCTCTGTTTAAACCTTCCAAGAAAATCAAGGGTTTTAAACTGGCTTGGTTTCTTTGTATAGGCTTTTTTCATACATGACAGAGTGCACTTTCCAAAACAGTTTGGTTTGGTTTTGCTAATCTGTTGACATTTAATGTGAGGTCAAAGATAATGTCAGGGCAGTGACATAAGCCGTGCACGTCTATCTTCCTCCACCTGAAGTTGTGACATCAAGTTGCCTCCATTACTAACAAATTGCATCAAAAATAAACATTTCCAACAAGTGGCTGGTTGTCAACACAAACAAAAATGTATTTTAGATTAGCCTGTTGACCAAACTACCAGGGAGCAACGGATACAGTGAACACAAATGTTTCGCTAACTTGGGAAAATGAAAGGCAAAGATCTAATTGTCATGATGGGTTCTGGGAGTAAAGCCCAAAATGCAGAACACACACGGGGAAACTG